>NC_059085.1:10046585-10270333 GCF_020497125.1 Mauremys mutica
TGATGTTCTTTCGTTTGGCCCCATATTGAGCTGTATTGTGCATGTCAAGACTTTTCTGCTGTGTTTAGTGAGCAGGTAACCCCAGAAGCTTCAGTCTAGACAAACCCCCTCCAGCAATGTGACTTCTTACCCGAACCTTGTGTACGCCTGACACACATGCCAAATTCCTCACATTCAGACCCTTCTTGAGACCTATTTCACTCCACCAGCCCAATGGAGGGCAAGAGAGAGGGTGGCCAATTCTCCTTCATTACAGAAAAATGGGATTCATTGAAGGACGTGAATTGGGCAGTTCTGAGAAGTGATGCACTTTTGCTGGCAATGGCAGGGGAGCGAGGATTGGGTGCAACCATTGTTCTGTGCAGGGCTGTGCTTACAGCATAGCGAGAGAGTGTCAGCAAGTCTTTAGCACTGGTTTTACTGGTGGAAACTTCAGCAGCTCCAGGGCCAGGCGGCAGCTGAGCAGGGGTCTTGAGGATCTCCATGGCACCCAGATGTTGGATTGAAGGGCCTAAATCCCTGTGTGGATTTAGTTCTTTAATCTCTCTGTGTCTCACTTCCCAATCTACTGTTAGTACATCTGCCTGTTCTCCCCAGTTTTATCTGTCTTGTCTGTTTAGAGTGTAAATTCTTTGGCTCAGGGGCTCTTACACTATGTCCATGTACAGTAGAGCTGATTGCAAATGTTCTGGCAAAACTTAGCTTAGACTGAAAATGCCAATGCACTGAAGAGAACTGATTCACCAAATCTACTACAGATTTGACTCCACATTAGTGGATTTCCACCCCAACTTCGACAACCACCACCCAGCCATTAAACTGTCTGTGGAACACTCCCACACTAGCATCAACTTCCTGGACACCACCATCTGCTTCAACAATGGAACCCTACAGACAGCTCTAGATAAGAAACCCACAGATCACCACACCTCATGTCATAAATCCAGTAACCACCCCAAACAACCAAAAAAATCTAATCTACAGCCCAGCACTCATATAGCACAGAATATGCTCCTAGGAGAAAGTCTGGGATACACACCTTAATGGACTCAAAACCGCCTGCACCAAACAGGGACATCCTACTAGAGAAATATATTACATCATGGAATGGGTTGTCCAAATACCCTGAGAGAACATGCTTGAATACAGAAATAAAACCTCCTCTGACCGCACATCAATTGCTACCTACCACACTACACTGGAACCCCTACGGGGTATCATCAAACAGCTATGACCCATACTCGATGGGGACCACATCCTGAAACAAGTCTTTCCTGATCCCCCACTTCTGACCTTCAAACAATCCCGCAGCCTCTACAAGGGCATCATCAGAAGCAAGCTCCCCACAGACCAGGACACACCAACTCAAAGCAGCCCCAGATCCTGCCAGAACAACAGATGCAAAATCTGTAGATATAGATCCACTGCTACAATGATCAACACCCCGCACATCTCACCTTTCAAGATCCACGGATCCTATACAAGCCTATCACAACCTGTGGGGTACTTCATCCAGTGCACTAAATGCCCCAATAACAACGATGTGGGTGAAACTAGACAATCACTATGCTCTTGAATGAACTCACACAGGAAAATGATACAAGACATAACCACCCTGTCTCCTGGGGGGAACATGTCTCACAGGTCAGATACAGAGTGGACCTCATCACTCAATCAGTTTCACACATACAGAATGGGAAGAGACTGTCTAGGAAGGAGTACGGCAGAAAGGGATCTAGGGGTTATCGTGGACCACAAGCTAAATATAAATCAACAGTGTGATGCTGTTGCAAAAAAAAGCAAACGTGATTCTGGGATGCATTAACAGGTGTGTTGTGAGCAAGACACGAGAAGTCATTCTTCTTCTCTACTCTGCACTGGTTAGGCCTCAGCTGGAGTATTGTGTCCAGTTCTGGGCACCGCATTTCAAGAACGATGTGGAGAAATTGGAGAGGGTCCAGAGAAGAGCAACAAGAATGATTAAAGGTCTTGAGAACATGACCTATGAAGGAAGGCTGAGAGAATTGGGTTTGTTTAGTTTGGAAAAGAGAAGACTGAGAGGGGACATGATAGCAGTTTTCAGGTATCTAAAAGGGCGTCATCAGGAGGAGGGAGAAAACTTGTTCACTGTAGCCTCTAAGGATAGAACAGGAAGCAATGGGCTTAAACTGCAGCAAGGGAGGTTTAGGTTGGACATTAGGAAAAAGTTCCTAACTGTCAGCGTGGTAAAACACTGGAATAAATTGCCTAGGGAGGTTGTGGAATCTCCATCTCTGGAAATATTTAAGAGTAGGTTAGATAAATGTCTATCAGGGCTGGTCTAGACAGTATTCTGTCCTGCCATGAGGGCAGGGGATTGGACTCGACCTCTCGAGGTCCCTTCCAGTCCTAGAGTCTATGAATCATCCTCAAAGGAAGCCTGCACAACACTTTCTAAAGACGAGACTGGGAGCTTAAATTCATAACTCTGCTAGACACTAAAAATCATGGACTGAACAGAGACACTGCATTTATGGCTTATTACAACAATCTGTAACCCCCTAACCCCCTCTTTTTGTCCTGTGACTGCAGAAGTGTTAACGGGCCACCCTGCCTTGAATGGTCCCTTGAAATAGGTGTTGACTACTTGTGCTAAATCAGCCATTCTACCTTGTAGTTACCGGTGACACTCAGTGTAAGGGCACATCTATACTTAAAACACTGCATCAGCCCAGCTGCACCACTGATATAGTGATCATAACTAACTATGATGTAGATTTTTCACACCCCTGAGCAATGTAGTTATGGCGACATAGGTCTGTAGTGTAGACCAGACCTGAGTTTCCAAGAGCTGAAGAAGAGCCCTGTGTAAGCTTGAAAGCTTGTCTCTCTCGCCGACAGAAGTTGATACAATAGATTGAAGATATTCCCTCACCCACCTGCTCTCTCAAGTTGCGTATAAGGGCTCACAAGTTTAGCCAATCAGAAACCTCCCCTCTCCCCCCACCTCAAAACAGTTTTTGAATATCTGGGGCTTGACCCTGCATTCCTTGTGCAGCCAAACCCCCCACAGAAATCAGTGCAGTGCAGGATCAGGACCATTGTGCGTACCACAGAATGTCCCCCAGTTTTGCCCACAGCTCTGCCCTTTACACTTTGTGCTGCTCCATCTCCCCCAGCACCACCTGCCCCAGCTCCCTGGAACCAGGCCAGTGTCCTGAGCTCCCCCGAAGGGTTTTGTAGAACAGAGAAGGAAATGCTGGTATTTACCATCGATGGTCACTTGGGTTCCAGTCCCAGGATATATCACATCTTTGCTCCCAACCCCACATACGTAGGTTCCAGAATCGGTGACATCAGCTTTCTTCACAGTGAGGGAAAGAGACCTCTTTTCTGTATCTGCTGATAATATGATTCGATCTGTTCCATTCACCTTGGCTGTTACATTGTTTCTGGTTTTATTCCATGCAGCAAACCACTTGATTGTATTATTGCTTGTGTTGAATGTACACTCGATGGTGAACTCTGACCCTTCCATTGCACAGATAGAGGGGGGTGTCTGATTCACCACAATGACAGCAGCAATATTTTCTGCGGCTCCTGAAACACAAAGTTCCATGTCACTATTTGAAATTCTTGCAACAGGAGGAAGAATTAAATCAAACAAAATTGTTTGCAAATGATCCACTGCAGAATGTTTCCATTTCTCTACAAGGAAGCCAAGTGCACGAGCAGGAACTCCCTGCTGAAGGTCACAGCATGAAGTTCAGAGCGGTGAGTGGGGAGGGCTCAGACTGGGCAGTTTGTACAGGCCCTGCTGGCCCTGTTAGCCGGCCTGCCCCACTGGCTCCAGCCTGCCGTACGGGCTCCATGGGGCCTCTCCCTAAGTGCCAGCCAGGGAGCACTGGGTGGCTCCTAGGGGTCTAGAGAGGAGCCCAGATGCAGGGAATTGGGCCTGCAGGCCCCAAGGTGGAGTGTCTGCTCCAGGGAGGCAAATCTCAACAGCAATGGGCCAACCAAAGACTTGGGGGGAGGGTTCAAAGAAGGGAGACAGAGATGGGAGACACAAGACAAAAGGAAGATGGAGGGGGAGAAGACTGAGGGAAAGAGAGAGCTGGGAGTGGAAAAGAGAGGACGGGAGAGAGAAAGTGACTGTGTGCAAAGCAGGGGAGAGGGATAGAAAGATGTAGGGGCCTAAGGAAGGGGAAGTAAAATAGACAAAAAGGAAAATGATGTGATGAAAATCTGAGATGAAAGGAAGACAATGATCCTCGTTATTATTTATAGTTATTCCCGCAGCACCTAGAGTCCTCAGCCACTAGTCCAGCCCCGTGTGTCAGGCCCGGTACGTACTGTCAGAGCCAGTCCCTGCCCTGAGGAGCTCACTGGCTCAGAGTGGGAGAAGAACAAGAGATGCTGTAGAGGGGGAGTTTCCTTATTCCCTAGGCACAGGGGCCCCACCAGTCTCTTCCCAGTAGGGGGGGCTGAGATGGGCCAGACAGAAAATTGGGGGACTGAGCCCCACATTGCCACAAGCCCCCCCCCCTCTTTGTATGCCCTCTCCGTGGCCAAGTCGGAGGCCGGTACCGGGCAGTGAAGGTGTTGGCTGCTGACAGCCAGTAAGAGCTGCCCTGGCAGGGGAACCTGGCTCCAGGGCCGGCAGATCCCTCGGGGAGCAGCAACCACAGGGGTGGGGCCCAGGAGCCTGGCCTGGAGTGGGTCAGTCTGGGCTGCTGTGGGGAGCCCTGGAGCTACCACCTGCCCTGGGTGCTGCGCCCTGGTGTGTGGGGATAGGGATCAGGGGCTGTTCTTGGGCACCCCAGTCCTCTGCCCAGGTGTATTTCTCTGCAGCTGCTGGAGCTGGGGGCCTCCCAGCAGCCTCTGCTCTCTCCACTCTGCCTTCAGAGCTGGGCAGCTGGAGAGTGGCAGCTGCTACAACAGGGCTAAGGCAAATTTTGGGGTAGTTAGAGCCCCTGCAAGTGCTGCCCCTGCCTGTGCACTAGACCACACTGCCTGCCCCCAATATTATTATTATTTATTATTATGCAGTGCTGCTAACAAGCACAACACTCTACAGAACAAAGAGCAGGACGATGTATTTCTGTCTTACAGAGCTGATGAAATACTTTCTCTTCCATCAGTAACTAGGCAGGATGTAAACTAGCAATGTTTCGGGTAAACTTTTTTTTAATTCCGCGGGACTGGATAACTTGCACCCAAGAACATTAAAAGAATTGTCTGAGGAGCCTGCAGAACCATTTTGTTTTTAACAACTCTTGGTACAATGGGGATGTTCCAGAGATCAGGAACAAAAGCTAATGTTGTGCCAGTATTTTAAAAGGGTAAGCGGAGTGACCTGGAAAACTATCAGCTGGTTAGTCTGATTTTAATCCCAGACAAACAAACTTGATATATTTTTTGATGATGAATTTGGTTGATGAAGGTAACTATCGACATGATACACTTAGGGCTTGTACACACTACCACTTATATTGGTATAACTTATGTTGCTCGAGGTGACTAAGCCACCCCCTGGAGCGATGAAAGTTACACCGACCTAAGAACCGATTTGGACAGTGCTATGTCGGGGGAAGAGCTTCTCGCACAGACACAGCTGCTGCCTCTCATGGAGGTGTATTTATAGTGCCAATGGGAGAGCGCTCTCCCAGCGGCATAGAGCATCTTCACCACACACGCTCCACTGGCGCAGCAACGTCTAGTGTAGACTAATCCTTAGACTTCTCTAAGGCCTCTGATATTCTGATTTTGTATGGTGCTGTTTTTTAATCAACCTAGAATATAGACTTGTAGGACTGGAAAGGACCTAGTCCAGTCCCCTGCTCTCATGGCAGGGCTAAGTACATCTGTATTGAACAGTATAGAATCATCGAAGCGTAGGGCTGGAAGGGACTTCAATAGAATAGGTCACCTACTCCAGTGCTCTGCCCTCAAGGCAGGACTAAGTAATAACCAGACCAGCCCTGGCAGGTGCTTGTCCAAACTGCTCTTAAAAATCTCCAATGATGGAGATTCCACAACCTCCCTGGGCAATTTATCCCAGTGCTTAACCACCCTGACAGTTAGGAACTTTTTCCTAATATCCAACCTAAACCGCCCTTGCCACAATTTAAGCCCATTGCTTTTTGTTCTATCCTTGGAGGTTAAGGAGAACAATTTTTCTCCCTCCTCCTTGTAACAATCTTGTATGTACTTGTCATAAACAGATAGTTAAGGGTTAAAGTCTCTTTTACCTGTAAAGGGTTAACAAGCTCAGTAACCTGATGAACACCTGACCAGAGGACCAATCAAGGGACAGGATAATTTCAAATCCCTGTGGAGCGAAGGCTTTGTCCGTGTTCTTTGTTTGAGTTGTGTGCTCTCTTTGGATCTAAGAGAGGCCAGACATGTCTCCAAGTTCTCCTGGAGTATTTCCTACTATCCAGTAGAGTGAGTATTAGAAAGGCAAATTAGTCTTATAATTTGATTTCTACATTTGCAATTGTGTGTTTGCTGGAGAAATATCTTTATTTCTGTTTGCTGTTACTTTGATTATTCTGAGAAAGGAGGGGTGGGGGAAGATCCTCTCCAGGTTTATAAGTTGGACCCTGTATTTTTGCATCCTGGTATTACAGAGATAGTGTACTTTCTTTCTTTCTTTCTTTTAATAAAATCTTTTCTTTTTTAGAACTTGATTGATTTCTTCCCTTGTTTGGATTTTCAGGGGAAGGGGAGGGGAAAAAGTGAATCCCTCTTTGTTTGATTCAAGGAGTTTGAATCAAGGTCTCTCTCCTAAGTACTAGGAGAGGGGAGGAGGGAAATGGATTATTTCCCTTTGTGTTGAGATTCAAGTTTGAATCTGTGTTCCCCAGGGGAAGTTTTTGGGGGAACAGGGAGTGTGTCAGACACTTAAAACTTGACTGGTGGCAGCGAGAACCAGATCTAAACTAGGATTTTAGTTTAGAGGAGTCCATGCAGGTCCCCATCTTGTGAACGCTAAAGTTCAAAGTGGGGAATAAACCTATGACAGTACTTGAAAACTGTTATCATGTCCCCTCTCAGTCTTCTCTTGTCCAAACTAAACAAAGCCAATATTTTTCAATCTTCCCTCATAGGTCATGTTTTCTAGACCTTTAATCATTTTTTGTTGCTCTTCTCTGGACTTTCTTCAATTTGTTCACATCTTTCCAGAAATGTGGCACAATGTTCCAGTTGAGGCCTAATCAGCTCGGAGTAGAGCAGAAGAATGACTTCTCGTGTCTTGCTTACAACACTCCTGATAATACATCCTGGAATCTTTGCGCTTTTTTTTTTCGCAACAGTGTTACACTGTTGACTCAAATTTAGTTTGTAATCCACTATGTCCCCCGGATTCCTTTCTGCAGTGCTCCTTCCTAGGCAGTCATTTCCCATTTTGTTTGTGTGCAACTGATTGTTTCTTCCTACGGGTCCTTGCTGAATTTCATCCTGGTTTCTCCAGTTTGTCCACATCAGCTTGAATTTTGATCCTATTCTCCAAAGCATGTGCAACCCTTCCGAGCTTGGTATCATCTGCAAACTGTATAAGTGTACTCTCTATGCCACTATTTAAATCATTGTTGAAGATATTGAACAGAACTGATCCCTGTGGGACCCCACTCGATATGGTCTTGCACCTTGACTATGAACAACTGATAATAACTACTCTCTGGGAATCTTGCATCCGACGAAGTGGGTATTCACCCACAAAAGCTCATGCTCCAATACGTCTGTTAGTCTATCAGGTGCCACAGGATTCTTTGCTGCTTTTACAGATCCAGACTAACACGACTACCCCTCTGATACTCTCTCGGAACCGTTTTCCAATCAGTGATGCAACCTAGTAGCTTCATCTAGGTTGTATTTCCCTGGTTTGTTTATGAGAAGGTCATGCGAGGCAATATCAAAAGCCTTACTAAAGTCTAGATATACCACATCTACTGCTTCTCCCCTATTCACAAGTCTCGCTAACCTGTCAAAGAAAGCTATTAGGTTGGTTTGACATGATTTGTTCTTGACAAATCCATGCTGACTGTTACTTATCACCTTATTAGATTCTAGGTATTTGCCAATTGATTGCTTCGTTATTTGCTTCATTATCTTTCTGGGAACTGAAGTTAAGCAGATTGGCCTGTAATTCCATGAGTTGTCCTTATTTCCCTTTTTATAGATGGGCACTAGATTTGCTTTTTTCCAGTCCTCTGGAATCCCTCCCCTCTTCCATGACTTTTTGAAGAGAATCGCCAATGGCTCAGCTACCTCCCCAGTCAGGTCCTTGAGTATTCTAGGATGTGTTTCATCAGACCCTGGTGACTTGAAGACATCTAACTTATCTAAGTAATTTTTAACTTGTTCTTTCCCTATTTTAGCCTCAGATCCTTCCTCATTTTCACTGGCATTCACTTTGTGAGACGTCCAATCACTACTAACCTTTTTGGTGAAAACTGAAACAAAAAAGTCGTTTAGCACTTCTGCCGTTTCCACACTTTTTCTGTTACTGTTCCCTCCCCGCCCCCGGCCCTGTTGAATAACGGGCCTACCCTGTCCTTGGTCATCTTCTTGCTTTTAATGTGATTTAGCTCAAAGAAGTTCTGGGCTTGATGCAGGAGGTTATGCAGAAGGTCAGTGTAGATGTTCATAATGATCTATGCCTGGCCTTAAAATCTATGAAAGCCAGAAACACAGGCCATTATTCCGCTGCACCTTGTGCAGTCAATTATACTGTGCAAAGTGTGTGTAAAATACAGCAATTCTGCTTTCTTTCCTTTGCACAGGTGCAAGTGATGACAAGATACAGGCGGAGGAGGGAAGGGGCGGTCAGGTGCACAGTCTTAAAGAGAGACCATCCATTTTCTCTAGCATGTTAGACTCAAGGTTCTTTTCTCCTTCCATTACCAGCCTCTGCTTCTACAGGGAATCAGATGTCAAGTCCACTAAGAGACTGTAAGTCATATCCAAAATATCTAGAGTTCAGAGTTTACCTGCCATCCCCGTATTCTCGAGGGATTCACTGCACAACTGTCCTCCTGCTCTGCTGATTCAGCTGTGCAGTCTTCCCTCTGAACCAGAGATACAGACTGTTTACTCAAAGAATCAACATGGAGGCAGTCCTGTCCCAACACCATTGTCTCCCCGACAAGTTGGTTAAGCTTATAGGGCTGTTTAAACTCCCTAACAATTTTTATTCCACCTGAAATCTCCTCAAAGCTCCTCACCACGGATTTTTTCAAAGCAAATTCAGTGGATTCATCTTCATTTGAAAGACTTTGGCCACTAGGCACCAACACACTTTCCTCAGAAGAGAGACTGTTTACTATTAACAATGGCCCATTAACAGTCCATGGAAACAATTCCTTTTCGCCCCTCCTAGGCACAGCTACTGACTTTTTACAGACTTCAAAGACTTCTTCTGTCTGCTCCACAAACAGAAATGAGCTGGAGAAACAGTCCCCTTTAACAGACAAATGGCTTGGGATAGCCTTTCCCTTGTCCTAGCACACATGGCTCTTCAGGGACCATTGCTTGGAGATTGAGGTAGCTCCCTTCATAGGCAAGTCATTACCCCTAACAGTCACAGGAACATTTCCTTCACTGTCACAGTTCTCCACACTGGTAACAGGTAAGGTCCAGGGATACTCACATTCCACTAACCTGGCCTTCCCAGACTGTCCAGTTAGACAGAGTCCCAACTGGAACCTTTAGGCCCGACTGGGAGGCAAATTGATAATAGTCAGAGCAGGGACACCTACAGTTAAGGATGCCGAAAGGTTTCCATTCTAACCCTTGGCTTTTCAGTTGCTCAGAATTTTCCAAAATTTTTGCTTATTGGGCTATTGCTTATCTGTGCAAAGGGGAAATTTGGGGGAAAGATTAAGCCAAAACTAAGTTTTGATGATGAGAAATGTGAAGAAACACACTTTTCCCAGGATAAAACAAAAATTCAGTGCAATGTTTTCTTTAAAACCTCTGCAGCCAAAACACTTTGGGATAAACTGCCTCTGCAGCTGGTAGCTCCGGGGGTGATATAAAGGACCCAGGGCTCCCAGCCACAGCTGGAGCCCCAGGGCCTTTAAATTTTGATTTAAAGGGCCCCGGGATTTAAAGGCCCCGCCTCTTCTGGTTGAGGCCACACCCCCTGCTGAGGACTCTGGCGTACCGGTAAGTCCTTTAAGTTACTTTCACCCCTGGGTTCAGACATTCTCAGTGCAGTCAGCAGGCCCAGGGAGGCACTTGCAGAGGAGAGACCTGGCCTGGACCATGCCTGTGCAGAGGAGTTCATCGGCCCCTGGCCGGCTGGGGAACTGGGAGCTGCCTTGGGAAGCTGAGCAGGCCCATGTGAAGGCCTCTCCATTGTAACTAGGGTGGAAGTGCCTGGCTCCCTCTGCCTCAGGGGGCTGTTTCTCAGGTACTTGCTAGGGACTCCACTGGTTCCGGAGATACAGGAGGGGCCAAAAGCCAAGAGAAGGGATTAGGAGGAATAGGATTTAGGTCCCTAAATAATCACCCCCGGGTGGGAATTCTGTTTCAATGGGCCTGGCAGTGAAATGTCCCTGGGCAGACCAGGAGTGACTGATGGTGCCACAACACCACTCCCCTCCCAGGGCTTTCCCAGGGATAGTCTGTGAATTCTCCCCTGGCAGGGTCAGCGGCAGGCCACCAGAGCTGCAGGAAGGCTTACCCCAGCTAATGGCGGCAAAGCACAGGAGTCGGGCGCCATTCCAGCCACATCCCCAAGCCCTTGGTCTGTAGCAGAGTCCTCCGGCACTGCCCTGGGGTCAGAAAAACATGTCCATAAACCCCTCTGTGCTTCCCAGCAGGCAGCTCCAGGCATATTTGACACACTGAGCTGAACCAGACACTATCTCTGATTAGTTCCTGTACCTGAGTCTATAGACTGGGGCTCTGAGAGGCAGCGCGTGGGTGTAAAACACAGTGCAGAACCCTCTGGCAATTTCCCAACAGGGGCTGAGCCCAGCCTTGCCCAGAGATCTGGGAGAACGGAGGGGGGCTCTGAACCGGTTACGCTAGGGTGGTGGTGTGGCAAAGGCTGCAGTGCTGGCTGCTCCTCTCAGCCGGGTCTCAGCTTCCCGGGGGTGGCTGGCTGGCTCCCATCTCCACTTTCCCAACCAGTCCTCATGCTGGGGTTGCTGCTATTCTCTTCCCAGTGACCTCACAAAGCCCGGCTGTCCCAGCCACCTGGCTGGAATTGGGGGGCCCAGGGAGCCATTGGCAGCATTCAGTAAAGTCATTAGTGTAGGAGCTCTGGAGGGACGGCAGAAAGGAAGGGAAGGGGAAAGCGGGGAAGAACCACCCCACCCCCCATGCAGTTTTTAACCTTTAGCTCTGCTTCCCAGGTCAGGCTCTGGAGCTGATGTGCAGGTGATATTCATGGGTGTGCTGGGGGAGAGAGAGCCTCCCAGCCCAGGTGACTGGGTGAAAGCCCAATTGCACAGCAGAGGGAGGGGGGGCTCTCCTTATCCGCTCAGGGCTGGGCTGGGGGGTGGGGAGGGGTTCTCTCCCTGGCCACGCAGAGCTGGGGAATGGTGGGGTTCTCCTTGTCCATTCAGTGCTGGGCAGTGTGGTGGGGGGTTCTCCCTGAGCAGCTCAGGGCTGGGTGTGGGTGCATGAGGGGGCTCGCCTCAGCTCAGGGCTGGACAGTGGGGGGGCTCCCTTGGCAACTCAGGGCTGGATGATGGGGGCAGGAGGGGGCTCCCCGACACCTCAGGACTGGGCAGTGTGTGGGGGGGTCCCCTGACAGCCCAGGGCTGGGCAGTGGGGTGAGGGGGCTCTCCTGACAGCTCAGCGCTGGGCAGTGGGGCTCTGCTGGTTGAATCTGGGTGGTCTCATATCAATTAATCTTGGTCAGTTGAGCACAGGAGAGAACTCAACCCCCCTCACCACCTGGAGTTTCCTTCTGTGGGGGTCTGTGGGGCACTGTCAGGGCATCGTCCCTGTTGCCCGTCAAGGGTCCTGCTCTGGGGGCCATTTGGGGTCTCTGTTCCTGGCACTGTCCCCTGTCCCCACACTCAGAGGCGTCTGGGGCGGAGGGTGGGGGTTGTTGCTAAGGAGCCAGCTTGTAGCTCTCCCTTGTGAGCAGCAGCTCCTCTGCCTGCCTCACTCCTCCCTAAACACTGCCCAGGTGAAGCCAGCCACGTCCCCGGGTAGAAGAAGGTTCTAGACCTACCATCTCCAGTGCGACCTGCCAGCCTCCACTCTCCTCCCCTCTCGCTCAATCTCTGGACCGGAGACGACTTAAACCGTCCCTCTGCTTGGCTGTGTCTTGCAGCACTTCCTTCTCAGCGTGCAGAACCTCACTGCGTCCCTTCCCTATTCCTCCCCCCACACCGAGTCACAGCTTGAGGGGTCATTGGGCCAGAGAGAGCGTGACTGTGAAGCCTGGTGGGTAGGGACTGACCTGGGAGGTGGGAAATCCAGGGCCCAGTCCCCCTACTCCAATGATTTGGTGTTGATCCAGCATACGACAGCTGAAACTGAGGGCTCCTCCGTCAGACTATCCCTTAACCCAGTGGTTAGGAAACCTGTCCTGGGAGGTGGGAGACCCCTGTGTAATCCTTTCTGCCCTGCAAGCAAATGGAGGAATTGAACCTGGCGCTTAAGTCTGGGGTTTAGCTGCCTGTGATTTTCTTGGGGTACCCAGGACTATGAGTCACCCTCTAGCCAGAGGGAGCCTTGCTGCTGTGGCTGGGGTCAGCTCCCTAACCCCCCCAGCCCGTCAGCCACTCAAGCACTCTCCTAGGGTTAGGCCGGCCCTTCTGCCTCACAGCTGCACCCTAGTCCCCTTGAAGCAATCCCCTGTGATATCCAGCCCCCGATGCTGCTACTCCCAGAAAGCCCAGAGCCTCTGACCCCAAAGGAGCAACATATCCCACTTTACCAGTTTCACCTTAAATCATTGCTCCTGTAAACCACACAGCACTTGTAGTGAAACAAGAGAAGGTTTGTTTAAGAGAGAATACAGAGTCCACAAGAAACAAGAGAGCAGTTGAAACCAGTGGTTACAATACAAACAAAATCATAAAATGCAGACTAGGGCCACACTTATCAATAGTTCCCTTTCCTAGCTGGCAAAATAACACCCCCCTGCGCCCCCCCAAGTTCAGTCTGTTGCAGAATTTGCTAGTGTCACAGGAAGCAGGCTCCAAACGTTCATGAAACACCCCCGTTCAGCAAGATGTTTCCTCAGTGAATGGATTCAGGGGGCCTCTCCCCTTCAGTGTTACACTGAAAAAGTCTTTTGTTTCTATTCCCAGGCAGGATGATCCCTTGTCTGTTGCAAGGTTCCTTTTTTACTGCCAACTGGTTTCGGTGGTTTGCAGTTGTCTCAGAGGGTTTGCCATTGAAAGTCTTGGGATGCAGCAAGACTAGACAACTGAGCCTGTCATTACATCATTGGCTAACCAGGGAGAGGCCAATCAGTTGAGATGAGCTATCATCAGCAGGACTAACAAAACTTTTGAAGTGATAATCAAGATGGCCCATAGAAGCTGTGACAATACTTAACATGGGGAAATAGATTCAATGAGTCATCCCAGGAAACCTGCCTTGCATGCTTCAGGGCCCTTCTCTCCACCTAGCCACCAGGGGCACCATTTCAGATTTTGGTAGGTGGGGGCAACTTGAATTGTGATTCCAGGGGCTACTTAGGCACTCTAATTCCTATATAAAAGAAAGGACATTAAATAAATATTAGACCCACTCAGCTCTAATACTAACGTGTTATGACATCTTGTGGCAAGTCACTTAAGGGAGACAAGTTAGGTTTAAAATTTTAATGTATGTTCATACTTTGTTATTAACTCTGTGGAGTGAGCAACCCCGTCAGGACTCCTGGGCTCTATCTCAGCTCTGGGAGGGGAGTGGAATCTAGTGGGGGCAGCTACACCTGGATTCTATATAAAAACGGCCACACTGGGTCAGACCAAAGGTTCCATCTAGCCCAGTGTCATGTCCTCTGACAGTGGTCAAGGCCAGGTGCCCCAGAGGGAATGAACAGAACAGGTGACCCAGTGATCCAACCCCTGTCACCCACTCCCAGCTTCTGCCAAACAGAGGCTAGGGCCATGCAGAACATGGGGTTGCATCCCTGCCCACCCTGGCTAATAGCCATTGATGGACTTGTCCTCCAGGAACTTCTCTAGTTCTTTTTTGAACCTTGGTATAGTTTTGGCCTTCACAGAATCTTCTGGCAAAGAGTTCCACAGGTTGACTATGAAGCAATACTTTCTTTTGTTTGTTTTAAATCTGCTGCCTATTAATTTCATTGGGTGGCCCCTAGTTCCTATGTTATCTGAAGAAATACATAACATTTCCTTATTCAAAGTTCATGATTTTCAACCCCCCAAGGTGAAAAGTCCCAGTCTTTTTAATCTCTCCTCATAGGGAAGGTGTTCCATACCCCTAATCATTTCTGTTGCCCTTTCCAAATCTAATAGGTCTTTTTTGAGCTGGCATGACCAAATGCACACAGTATTCAAGATGTGGACAGACCATCGATTTAGATTGAGGCAATATGATATTTTCTGTCTTATTATCTATCCCTTTCTTAAAAATTCCCAATATTATGTTAGCTTTTTGGATTGCTGCTGCACACTGAATGGATGTTTTCAGAGAACTATCCACAATGACTCCACAATCTCTTTCTTGAGTGGTAACAGCTAATTTAGACCCCATCGTTTTGTATTTAGAGTTGGGATTATATTTTCCAATGTGCATTACTTTGCATTTGTCAACATTGAATTTCATCTGCTATTAGGGTGACCAGATGTCCTGATTTTATAAGGACAGTCCCGATTTTTGGGGTCTTTTTCTTATAGAGGCTCCTATTGCCCTCCACCCCCATCTCGATTTTTCACACTTGCTGCCTGGTCACCCTATGTAAGAGGTTGTGTCTGGCCGGACTGACCAGTGGAGCTGGTTGTGACTGTCACAGGTCAGCACTATCTGGTTGTGTCTGTGTGTTAATGAAGGGGCTGATTGATACCTGTCTATGGAGGAAGAGCCTGTTGGACCCACCAAGGATAAAGCAGTGCAGCTGGTCAGAGCAGCCAGTAGGGAAACGATGCTGCTGCTGGCAGAACTGGTGAAGAAATAGCATTCACCTTGACAGGGCTGTTGGGGGATTCAAATTCGGATCTGTTCACCTGCTAGGGAAGGAGAGCAGCTGGTTCCGTCTGCCAGGATGGAAGCAAGGAAGTGAGTTGTACCTTCTCAGAGGAAAGCACTGGAGACTGGCAAATAGTGGGACACAGACTGTACCTCAGGGTGTGACTGGGGCAGGTGTGTAACCATAGCGACCAGTGGGTCCTTTCCCACTCTGGTCCTTGTTCGCATGCACAGGGCCAAATTGATCGCCATGGTTCGGGTCAGGAAGGAATTTTCCTCCAGGGCAGATTGGCCAGAGACCCTGGAGGTTTTTCACCTTCCTCTGGGGCATCAAGGAGGGACCAGCCGTTAGGGCCATTTAGAAACAAACAATACAAAATAATAGAAAGTGAAATCTGTCACCTTTCATCATTGACTCTGTGTTTCTTTTTAAAAAAGCTGTTCTCCCCTCCCCCGTACACATGACCCTTCCCCATCTCTCTGCACATGGGACCTTCCCTCCATGAGCAGTGCGTCACCCTCCCCCACCCCCTGCAATCATCACAGCTCTCTCCATTTGTTTCCCTTGGTTTCTCTCCCTGTATTTATTCTATTTCCTCTTCCAACCCCCTTTTCTGGGGCTATTTCCATCAGATCTTTTCTTGTCTTTTGTGTTTCTTTTTTCTGCTATCTTTTCTATCTTTTCTCTCCATTTACTTCCTGCAACTGGGTGGACTAGGCCAGAGTCCTCCTATTGGAGGCCTTAGCATCCTGCCACATCCATCCCAGGAAAGGAGCAGTGGAGCTATGTCTTCCAAGCAGCCTAGAGAGACTGTACAGGGTGTGACCAATCAGGGAAAGGCAGCAGAAAGCAGCCAATCAGGGCTCAGGAGGGCCATATAAAAGGAGTTTCAGCTGCAGTGTCAGTCTGTTTGTTGCTGCAGTCAGAGGAGTGCGGAGGGAAATCTTTACTGGTCAAAGTCAATGGTTGCACTATGGACAACTCAGTGCTGGTTGACAGTGAGGAAGAGCTCCTGCCTAGCTACTGGGTCTGAACCTAGAAGACCCCTGAGGTAAGGGTGAAGTACTGGTGAAGGCTGGGGCTGTGGAGAAATGGCCCAGGGAAGTTTCTGTGGTGTGTGGTGGCTGCTGTTAGGATCCCTGGGGTGGGACCTGGAGTAGTTGGTGGGCCTGGGTCCCCTCCCTTCCCATAGGCCACTGGGGAACGGGGCTTACAGTTGAACTGTGATTGACACACACACACACACACACACAGAAGTGGAACAGGCTGGGGCCAGAAGAGACCCAGTGGGTGAAAATGATTCCCTCCAGGGAGGGAGGACTTCCTGGGGGTGTGGCCTGATACTATTTGAAGCCTGCAGACACACTTGACCAGGGGGTGCTCATGAGAAGTGGGTGCCCCCCTGTTATACTTTCCCTTGCTGGTCTCTGGTTGCCTCCCCTTCTGGCCCAAAGCTTCCCAATCTCCTGCCCTGCTCCCTGGCTGTTTCTAATCAGCTCCAAGTGTTAACAAAGAAGCAAAGTCTGATTCAGATACTGTATGAAGGAGTCTTCTAAAAACACCTGTAGTAAAGGGTTATTGACAAGCTCCCCACCATGTGAAATGCCCCATGGTGCAGAGAGCTGGGCCAAGCCCTGTGCCGCAGGTAAACTTGCAAACCAGGGTTTAGCTCCCCACTGCTCACACACAGGCTGAGTTGTGCCCTGCACTGTAATGCAGAGGGGTGGCATTTCCCCTGGGTCTCTGTCACCCCCCTCAGACCCTACTGCAGTCAAACCCAGCCCTGCCCCTCAGACCCACTCAGAGGAAAGCTGGGTGACTGTGCCCAGCTGTGATGGGGAAGGAGCACAGGGTAAAGTTCTAGCCCCACTGAAGTCAGTGGGGACGTTGCCATTGACTCCCACAGTGCTGGGATTTCACCCACAGCCTCGCTGATCACAGGTCAGACAGAAGCATGGACACTCCTCTCAGCCCAATGCACCTGGGGGGTGTTTGTGTTAACCAAGAGATGAGCTGCTGTTGGAATGACCTGCAGCTGGGAACGCCGGCAAAGTCTGACTAGGGGACTGGATGGGGAGTCAGCCAGGATCACATGACTGCAGGTGCTTGGAGAGACCAGCTATGGAGGTGGAGAGGGAGGTTGAGTCAGGTGCTTATCTAGGGGCGAGGTAGCATGGTGGGAGGTAGGTCAGATCATGTCCAAATCCCATTGCCATTTGTCCTGCCTGCTCAGTAATGTTCCCTGCCTGTTCCCATAAAGGTTCACAGGCAGCCTCTACCCATTCTCCTCCTAGTTGTTTCTGTGTCACCAATTCGCCATTGTCTTCCTGCCCAGATTTTCCTTTCCTTACAGCCAATGGGAAAGTTATAAACAAGGGAATATTGCAGCAGGACCCCTGTGGAGAGTTGGCTGGATGTGACCGAGTGAGCATCGTATGAGTGCAAGGCAGCAAAAAACCCACCAACATCCCCAGCAGCTGTAGACAATAGACTACCCCGAACATGAGAAGTAGGGCATGGTCCTGTGGCTCCAGTTAACCACTGACCTTCTCAGAGGCTGCTGGTGGAGGGAGAGGTCTGGGGCCTATGTCAGACCCCACTTACTCCACTGCTGGAAGCAAAAGCCGTGCTAAAGAGCTACAGACGGTACTAGCAGAGTGGCAGGAGCTGTACTAAAGACAGCATCAGATCAGTGTCTGGCCAAGTCACCCCTTGGAAAAGAACATACTGACTTTGGGGAAGCTTGGTGACCTCATGGGGAAATGAGACAATAAGTAGGGAGTGGTGGTGATGATGATGATAAAAACAAATACTACTGCAGTCCTGTCTAAAAGAATTGCTCCGTTCTCTGGCTTCCGTGCCACTCTCTTCCTCCTGTTCCCCCCCGCTCCCCCCAAATAAATCCTGTGGTGGTCAAAGTCACCCTGGCCCACCAGGCAGTCACTGGTGATGCTGGGGATTTTTCCCCACAAAAAACTCTGCGGAAAACTGTTTTTGTTCTTTCTGTTTGACACTTTTTTTAAATGGACACTCTGACAAAATGGAAACTTTTTCAAACAAGCAATGTTCTGTATGAAATGTCTTGATGGGGAAATGGGAGTGAGCTTTGAAATGCTGCAAGCTGAGGAGCTTGCAATAGCTATGGCTATGTTTTAACACGGGATGGCTTTAATTGTGTCAATGATTAATAAGATCAGTACAGTATCCCTTGTGCTGTTGCATTTTACTGTTTTTATGCTGTTTCTCAATTTTTTAATTGTGATTGTCCAGCACAGTTGAGTACTAAAAATGCAAATTAAAACTGGGGGATTTTCTCACTAGTTCCCACTTGTGAGATAAAAACACTGGTTGGCTGTTAAAATGCTCAGCAATGAAATAGTTAATGTAGACATTCTCAATTTGGTACAGAATTAACACTTCTGTTAAGATGCACTGAGCAGTTCACATCTCTGAGCTGTTTCTGCCTGTCTGCAGGCTCAGGATGACAGCTCTGCAGTAGGAAGGGCTTCTCTACAATAGCTGGAGTCCCTGCTGAAAAGAGCAGTGACCCACCGAGCTGCCTTAAGGAGTCTTCAGTGGCTGGTCAAGCTGTGATCTCGGCTGCCCGGCCCTTGCACGTGAGAACTTCCCTGGAGAGAACAGGAGCACTTGTGGGACCTTGGAGACTGGAGAGGGATTTCAAGGAAGTTCAGTTTGGGGAGAACCCAAGCAGAAACTTCCAGCTTCCAGGCTTCCCTCAGGGAAGGGCCTTGTCAATTCTTGTGAGCCCCTCCCCCACCTATCCCCACTAGAGTGATCTCAGCTGTACGGGTGCTGTGTCAGGGTCCCTCACCAGAGTTCACTTCCCTCCACTGCAGCTTCAGCCAAGATCCCCCTCAATGCCGCCTCTTGCCGGGAAGTCTCCTCAGTGTCCCCTCTTTGCAAAGCCCTCTGTGGAGAGGGTGACAGGACCCCTGAGCAGAGTTCTTGCCACCAGGTAGGAGCCTTGTTCCCCTCAGTCTTGTTCTCTCCGTTCAGTCCATTATCTGACCAACTTGAGGCTCCTGTACAGTCCTGGTGAGGACCCAAAAGGTCATGGAGGGTTTCAGGTAGAAAGCTTAGGCAATGAGTTCTCCAGCTGTACTTCCCCTGTCCGCTGCTCTTCACTAATGGATGGTGGCAATGAGCCACGTAACATCTGCGTGTCAGGCTGCCAGGCTCACACATTGCCTGGGCTGGTAGCTGTGAGCTCTGCTACCAGCTCCAGAGTTCCAGTACCATGGTGACTGACACTCGTAAAACACAGACAAGGTGGGTGAAGCAGGTAATCTCTTACTGAACCAGGTTTCCTGCTTTCAGGTGCCACAGAGCTCCTCAGGTCACAAGAAGCTCAAAAGCTTGTCTCTTCCACCATCAGAACTTGGTTCAGTAAAAGAGATTACCTCACGCATCTTGTCTGTTTCGTCTCCTGGGACCAACACAGCTACAACTCTCCTGAACTGGGCAAGTTAGATTCTGTTACAGTGGCTGGATTGGTGCATAGAGGCTGAAAGAAAATTGTACAGGGACTTTGGGGCTAGACCTGGTCAGAAAATATTAAATATTTTCCACAAACTTTTAAAGGAATCAATGACTGTTTCTGTGAATTCTTTGGGTTTTTATTTAAAGTCCCTAAACTTTTTCAGTTTTCAAAAACTGAATTTTTTGGCTCTCCTGCAAATCATTTTAAATGCAAAACCTCACTGACATTGTTTCCAAAATAACTTTCATCAGGAAATTTTTGAACAAAGTTTGACCAGCTCGACTGGAGATCAGGGTTCTCTCCTGCCTCATTTGAGCACTGGACCACTTGCAGCTTGGTGCTTGGTCTATTGCGAGGTCACTGGACCAGATCCACCAAGATATTTAGTCTCCTAATTCCCAGGGATTTCCACAGGTGTTCAGGGCCTAAATACCTCTTGAGGATACAGACTGTCCCACTCGGATTCTTCAGTCCTCCAAAGTGCTCTGCCAAAACCAGGGTAGGAAAAATCTGCTATTTCAAGAGTGAAATACAAGCAAGAAAAACCTTGTCCCAGGTCACAAACCCTATTCTGTTCCCTGTTCAAGTGAGCTCACAATGCCCCAGCGATGTAGGACAGTGCAGTTAATCCTAGGTAACAGGCTGGGAAATGGACAGTGTTAAGGCTGATGGGAGAAAAGGACATTGTATCTCCAGTAACTTATCAGTATCTTAAGATGCAGGAGACTGGTTCCAGTGTTAATCATGGGAGGCAGTGATCTGCCAGCAACAATTCTCCCTGTGGTCAAAGACAATGGCTATTAAATGTCCAGTGATGTTATGGGCTGAAGTGTCACCACTTTGAACCTGGAAACTGCTCCCCTCCCCTGTGGTTGTTACATCCCAGCAACAATCACAGGCCAGGGGTTAACTGACTTGGGCTCTAAGGTTGGCCAGTCAGAGAGTGATGTGACTCACCCCTGAAGCTATTGAAGGGAGGCTGACACAGCCTATGCAGGAGGGGAGTTTTAGCAACAAGCAGGCTGTGGAGCAGAGACCCTGGAGGACTTGGCAGCACAAATGGCATTTGTAGCTGCTGCTGGTGGTACCTCTTGTGGGGGGAGAGGCGGAAGTGATGGGCTTTCCTTATGCTAAATTCAGGAAGGAGCAGTGACTAGCCAATAAAAAGGGCTATTAGTTGAATTTCCAAAATAATGTCTCTGAAAAACCAGTTCTGTCCTGTCTCCAGAGGACCCTGCTTAATACTTTTGAAGTTTATTCAGGGCTCATGAAAAGGGGCTCCCTGATCCAGGCGGAGCTCAGGGCTCTGTAGGGAGGAGGGTGTATGGGGACCCAGGTGGAACCTCCAGGGCCAAGGTGAAAGCCGTGATCCTCTGCAGAACAGGAAATGGGACACCTGTTTTATGGTTCCCATCCTGAGGACTGGAGATGCCCCAGAATGACTGGAGGCTGCAGGATGGGGTTACTGATGGTTCAGTGACAGAAGGAGCAGCTGTCGGCAGAACATCAGGCCACTGGGGAGGAGAGGGGTGGCCAGATCCTGATGGTCAGGAGCTTTAAGGGGAGCTAGAGACACTGCGCAGAGACCTCGAAACCCTGGAGAAGATGAAATTCTATAGACTGACTGGCATTCAGGAGTGTGGGGCACTTGGGGAACATGGCTATATGTGACCATGGAGTCTGTTCTGGGTTGGCGGTGAGAGCAGTCCAGAGGGGGTCTCACACGTAAGGGAAAGGCAGGTTTTTCTGAAGGGGGGTGTATGTCACTTGGTGGCTGGCACCAGGAATTGAAGTAGGTCCTGCACCCCTGTTGGACGAATGGAGGGGGCCAGGCAGCACCTGGGGCTCTCAGGGCCAGAGGGCAATTCCTGAGAGGGAGGTGCTGTGAAGAGGATGGGGAAGGAAATGGCAGGAAGCATCTGCCAGAGTCCCCGGATGCAGAAAGTGAGCTGAGAAACTGTCTTGTTTAGTTCTAGTTTGGGACTAACCTGTGTCAGAGCCTGGGTGTGGCAGTGAGCCCTTGGCAAGCTGGGGAGAAGCCCGGCCATGCAACGGTTCCTGCTTCCTTCTTTGGAAGGAGTCTCATGTAGACCTAGGCTGTGACAGATGCTGCCTTCAATCCGATCTCCCCTCCCTTGCCGGGGTCTCTTCATCACTCTCCCTACTCCTGTGACTCTGTCCCTCTGTCACTGGCCACACGCTAAGTTCCTGCATCTCCCTCTGGAACCAGTGGGAGCTGCGGGTGCCAAGCCTCTGTCTGTCCTGTGCCTTTGTGCCATCAGCCCCACACTCTGCTCAGTTTCTGGTGGTGTTTGACCTGGCTAATGCTTGGGGATGGTGTGTGTGTATGTGTGGAAGCCGGATGCACAGTTAAGCTCTGCCCTTCTCCATGAAGGGAGGGAGAAGACTTTGTTGTAGGTGGGGCTGTAGTCACCAGCACTGCAGAATGTGTCACATGTTGGGATCTGGGGATTTAACTGGTGGTTTTATACCCCTGCGGCCAGCTCCTCCTAGGCAGGGTGTGTACAGACCGTGGTGCAGTGTTCAGGCCAGGCTGAGATGGGCCAGAACCATCCCTCCACCTCTCCATGATCTCGTGGCAGGGGTGGGGTGGGGAAGCGTTACAAGAAAATAAAACCTTGATCTGACCTTCCTCCCCCGACCCTTGGTTTGGGTTCGTTTTGCCAAATAGAAGCTGAAAGGAGGAGATTGTTGCAAAACCAAGACCACGACCTTCCCCATTTTGCTCTTCTCTAGTGTTAGGTCCCCTCTTGCACCACTGTTTGTGAGTGACACCAGTTCACGTGGTATCTTTGCACAGGATATCGCATTCTCCCCCAACTGTCTTCCCAAGGTACGAGCCACTTGTATTGTCTTCACCTTGGAGATGCTGTCTCCCTGCAGGGAGAATCGGGGCCCGGTGGCTTTCAGGCGGCTGGGTTTATAGAGGTTTGAGACCCCACCACAACGTTTTGGGCATTGCCCTGTGGTTTAGCTTCAGCGTGCGGCTGGGAAGCTGATTGGGGAGGGGCAGGAAGTGGATGCAGAAGTAACATGTTGCTGGCCCCTCTCCCTCTTCTCATCCCCTCCAGCCACGTGCTGCTAATACTGACCCTGTCCTGTGTCCCCTGGTCGTGCTCCCAGTCCCCTGAGGCAGATCATGGAGACCTGATTTCCTAGAATGCCTGCAATGAGATCTATGGACCCCATGCTGGGCAATACAGGGGGAATGAGCTCTTGCAGGCCAACCCGGCACCGCCCTGAGAGGTTCCAGACTTGGAGGGGGGTTAGAAGAGAGGAGGGCACAGCTGGAGCAGACTGCGGAGGGCACCAGGCTTCCGGCCCCCAGCTCCTGGGAAAGGGCTGGCTGAAGGCAAGAGCTTCCTGGATGATCGATGCTCCCTCTGGAGCGAGGGGCCCCAGAGCTGAACCTGCCCTGGGGGACTATTCCCTGCTAGCCTGTGAGCCCAGTTCAGGTGCCCAGGGAGCGGTGGCCCCACCATGCCAATGGAAGAGTTGCTCTGGGGTCATTGACCTCCCCTTTCAGAGCCGCTCTTTGAGGGGCGCTTAGGTCCGGAGCAGCGGGGCAGAGCGCTTGGATGTGGCCGACCAAAGGCCTGGGCCTGGCCCCTGGGGGCATCCTGGGAGAGGAACATGGTGACAGTGCCGCTGGGCTTCCTGCTCTCCCCTCGACCGGTGCACCTGGCCATGTCCCCTCCCCATCCCTGGGGGCCGTGCACACGGCTTTTCCCTCTCTGGGACGGTGGGCTGGTCTCTCCTGTGCTGGGTCCCTGCTGGAGTGGGAGAGCGACGTGGGGGCCATGCTGGCACGGAGGGGGGAGCAGTGCACCTGGGAGGGACTCTGCCCTGCTGTGGGGCTGGGAGCATGGGCATGGCCGAGGGGCACAGGACGGGTTTATAGAAAATTCAAAAAACAAAGGGAGACAAGTTCTCTCTGATGGATTTTATTATGTCTCTTCCTAAATGGCCCTAAGGGCTGGTCCCTGCTCGATGCCCCAGAGGAAGGCGAAAAACCTCCAGGGTCTCTGGCCAATCTGCCCTGGAGGAAAATTCCTTCCTGACCCCAAACATGGCGATCGGTTTCACCCTGTGCATGCGAGCCAGGACCACAGTGGGGAAAGGACCCACTGGTCGCTATGGTTACATACCCTGTCCCAGGCCCCTCCAGGATAGTCTGTGTCCCAGCACTAACCTGTCTCCAGGGATTTCTTCTTTGCTTCCATCCCAGCAGCAACTTTTGAACATTGTGTCTTGAATATTGTCCACGCTGGCTCTTTCCTTCATCAAGCAAAACCAAAGCCACTGATGTCACTCAGAAGTGACAAGCAGGTTCACCACCTCCTAATAAAGATGAATCCCCTGACATCTGCCATCCCCCTCACATCCTCTTAGCTCCTGAGATGTGTGATCAGCTGTAACAAACCCTTTGGCACAACATAAGTTACAATCAGCACTACAAAATTGCTATGCTCATTTCTTAGACTTACCAAATGCTGCTTACCTCTCCTCAGAGCCAATCCTGTTGCTTTATTGAATGAAGGGTCTTTCATATTTTGAGATCCAATCGTCCTTTCAGGTGTTGGATCTGTTCAGCTCCGTCCCTGTTCCTTTGTACTCAAATCCTGAGCATCTGTAACTCTCCTCCTGAAAAGACAAATCCATTTGGCAATAAGAGAATCCTAAATGTTCCCCTCCTTGTCAGTGCTGGTCTGCTGCATTGTGGGTTTGAAACTTGATGGTGATAAGTGATTGTCTTCCCATTCTAGTAAAGGAAGGCAACTTTTTGCAGGTCTGCCATAATGAGTTTGTTTGTTCTTAAGTAATATGACTGCTTATAATCCTCAATCCCCAGGAGATCAGATCAGCTGCATTTTTCACCTGAAGGGAAACCAGATCCATCAATTTCTCCATTATGAGGCGAGTTCCTTACCTCTTGGTAGCAGTGATGAGTTTTGCTTGTTTCCTTTCTGTAGATATCCCAGATCTTCTAGCAACTTCCTGAAGTTTTCACACCCTCAATGTTCAACTCAGAGGCATTTCTCTCATCTGAAAGTACGAGGATCTATTTATTTCCACTTGAATGTTAAAGAAATGTGCTTTTTTTTCTTACCAACTGACATGCCTGGTTCAGCTGGTGGGATTTGCATTAATCCCTTCTAGAACACAACAGCCCTCTGGTCTCCTTCCATCTGGAGATGCAATGTGAGCTATTTATTTGGTCTGCAAGTGTTGCTTTAGCACCAGATTCATTTAGAACTAGGGAAACTTAAATGCTTACCTCCATGTCTGTGATGTTCTGCTGACTTGATTCAAATTTGCGACTAGCTGAACTATTTGAAGTGGCTTTTTTTTGTCTGTGTTGTTTCAAGGGAATTAAAAAAAAAAAGCATTTTGTCACTGGAGTCCTCAATGGATTGAGCAGCTGGCAAGTCCATTATGCTTTATCTTGTCTGCTTTTGACACTCTCCCCATGACAAGTAAGGTCTTCCACAGTTTTTTTTCTCCCTGAAAGCAAAATCCACACCACTTCATGTACACATGGATGTTTGGAGACTGGTATTTCTTACCTCCTTGCCCGGGACAGCCACGACACTGAGCCTCACTTCTCCCTGCTAGGAATGACCACCTGGTCTGTTCATATCTCAGAAGGTCAAAACCTGCAATCAATGTTTGACAGAATTATTTATTATTACTTATTACCAGCTATGAAGAGTCATCAATGGAGAAGGTTCCTTAGCATCCAGATCATCAGGCTTCTAGAGACCTTTCAGTGCTCACCTACTTGTCAGTCATGTTCCACCGCAAGGCTTTGATTCTTAGCGGTACAGTCAGCTACACTGGTTAAAACCTGAAGCTTATAAATGGCTGCTTGCCTTTTTCTGAACTAGAAGTAAAAGATGCTTTTCCCTCTGGCCAATTATTGTTACCTGTCTGACTTCTTCTTTTTTCTTAAATTCAGCAGCCTCTCATCCTCCCTTGAATGGTAAGACCTTCCTTTCACCTGAAAATAGAAACAGAGACTTTAATTCCTGCCTCCATGCTGTGAGGAGGTGCGTTCCTTACCTCTTGATAGAAATGATCAGTTCCACTTAGTTCTTGACATCTGAAAAATAAGCAACAATAATCAATTAGGCACAAATAGAATCAGCTGGACAACTCCTCTCTGCAAATGCAAGAGCAGGCTCAACGCTCATCTTCACACTCTGGTTAGTTGCACTTGTTCTTTGAAAAAACTTCCCTGTTCCATCCTTGTAGGAACAAGCAATGGCCTTCTCTGGGAAGGAAAAAGGAGCAGAGATAATCATCATTGGTTAGAATTACCAACTACTTTCCTTTCCTCTGAACAGGTAGCTCCCATTTTTAGTGCTTTATTCAGTACAGCAACTTCTCATGCTTTTAGAGAGATGGAAATTTCCTCAGTTACCTTCCTTCCACCTGAAAGGATGACCAGAACCATTGACTATTATGGGAATGGTGTATTGTATTTCTTACCTCCTTAAAAGGATGGATCCGCTAATTCCTTCCTGTAAACGACAGCCATGTGTCATCCTTGCATCTCGAAATATGACCTCCTGCAAAGATCAATGTTTGACAGACCATATTTTTGTCAGGCAACAAATGTAAATGAATTGTCATTGGATTCATTTTGTAACGGAGTATAAATGCACACCTTCTGCGTGATGAATTGCTGGATTGGTTTCTCTCTTTCTCTCCATACAATCAGCTGTACTGTTAAATCTAGTAGGTATAAGTGGTTTCCTTTTTCTTGATTGGAACAAGTCAATACTTCTGTAACCTCAGAAGCTTTGGTTATGTATCTTGCTTTATTCTTATGAAACTGCTTGTAGCCTTTGACAGCAAAGGCTAGATTCACTTCCTTCACCTGAAAGTACACTCAGATTGGTTAGTTTCCAGTCCATTGCTAGGAGAAGGTGCATTCCTTACCTCTTGATAGGAACAGGTTCTCTTACTACTTCTGACAGACAAGCTGCAGTGATCAAATCAACAGAATAAGAGATTACGTTGCAGTTGGACCTGAAAGGTAAAAACCAAGCTGATGCCAGCTCTCAGCTATGGCCAGTTGTAACCTTTCCTTTTTGAATTGTACAAATACCTGCATTGTTAACCCCTAGTAGTTACAACTGGCTGCTTTGAGCATATCCTGACAAAGGCAATTGGGATTCTACCTGATGCTAAAGAAACCGTCTGGGTTCTTACCCCCGTCCACTTCTGTGCTTCTCCTTTTTTCTTCTCTTCTAGCCTCTTTGCCCACTCCTCTCTTTTTTCCTCTCTTCTCCCATTCCCCTTAGTTCCCTGGTGTTTCTCACTAACTTCTTTGGTTTTCTCCCCCACCACACACCCTCTCCTTATCAATACTTCATCCCTCCCTCCCCGCCTTGTTTCCTTCCTCCTTACAAGAATACTTTCCTTCATCCTTCTGTGTCTCACGTTCCCTTTAGCAATGGAAGCAGGTTGGTCCCAGAAGCCCCTGCTCCATCACCCTGGTCCCTGTACTCAGACCCAGAGGCAGCAGCCATGTGCTCTGGGCGACAGCCTGGTGTGAAAAGCTGCAGCCCCTGGGGGCTGACCCAACAATCACTGCATCACAACAGAGTCGTGGGTCATCACCAACTTGTCACTTGGGCAAATGACCTGTCTCATGCCCTTCCCCCGCCCCCCAGGGGAGCTGTAGGGGGAAGGCTCTGGTTGGTTCTAAACTCTCAAATGAGTCAAATTACACTCCAGGTCTGGAGTCACCAGCTGGGGCTCTGTTTGTGACAGTGAATTCCAGGGTCATGAATGGCTCCTTTCCCTTACGCAGCCCTCACCTATAGGGTGAGCCCATATCTCTATAAAATTGAGACAATCCTGATTATTGGGTCTTTTTCTTATATAGGCTCCTATTTACTCCCCCCTACTCCCTGTCCGATTCTTCACACTTGCTGTCTGGTCACCCTACTCACCTGTGTCCATCTCTCTGTCTAGGTCACCACGCCTACGGTGGAATGTTCCACTTCCATCACAATGGGCCAGTTCTGAGCAGTGTTGAGTTCCTGCATCTCCCTCTGAAACCAGCGGGAGCTGCAGATGGGGTGACCAGATGTCCTGATTTTTATAGGGAAAGTCCTGATTGTTGGGTCTTTCTTATATAGGCTCCTATTCCCCCCCACCACACACACACACCCTGTCCTGATTTTTCTCACTTGCTGTCTGGTCACCCTAGCTGCAGGTGCCCAGCCTGTCTCAGGACTAACCCTGTTGGCTGCATTTCATGGCACCTTGCTGTCCTCCATCTTGTGTTCTAGGCTGATCGCTGCAGACCCACCCAGGGACTGACAGCCAGCGCCTCCTGTACAGGGGAATCCAGACAGGGATTTCAGTGTTAGCTGTAGATGGGCAGATACCAGAACCATCACTCCACCCTTCCATGATCCCTGGGGGCTCTGATAAAAGGGCACATGTCATTGCCTGTGTGGGCCTTGATTCTTAAAGAAAAAATATGTTTCTGGCCCTCATGTGACCCCAGTGCACCCTAAAGACTCAAAAAGCAGAAGGCAAATAAAAACAACACAATATGTACTAACTTTTACATAATCTCATTGTTTTAAAGCCAATCTCATGAGTTTTGGTGAGCAGGACTCATGATTGTTGACTATTTGGGGTTGGCAATACTGTATCTTACTGCAAATGCTTTTCTGTCTGTCCCACACCCACTTCCCCTCCCCACATGGGTTAGGGAGTATCCAAAGTCCCAAGGATGGGGAAAGTGTAGCTAGTGTGATGTGCTTACAGACACCACCACCCCCCGGCTACCTCCAAATGTAGCAGAACTCACAACAAGATAAATGTCTTCGCGGCTTGTCTTCGTGGCTTGTCTTCGCGGCTTGGTTGATGTGCAAAAATATGAACACAATTCAAGTACCAATACAGGCAGCTGGCACCACCCTGTGATTAAAAGACCCTTCCACGCCCCCACTTCCCAACCTTGACCAGTTTCAGACTTAGTAGGGACTAGTGCTCCGTAATAGTCACTAAGTGCAGTTAGCACTGCCGACATAGAACGGTTAAAAAAAATGGGTGCATGTCCCCACCCCCACTTCCCCAAACCAAATGTAGCTAAGAGTGACTGAGTACTGCTGATAAGAGATGTGTGGACAGATAAGAAAAAGGAATCGCACAATGATTGTACTACAACTCAACCACCATCCTCCACAGCCTAAAAAGGTGTTAACCCAGTGGAGTTGTGAATGGTCACAGGAATGAACACCCTCCCAAAGCTCTATAGCCCCTGGGTATGTGCCAATGTTTCCTTGGGAGCTCCTCCAGCAGCTGGACAGGGTGTGACGGTGTCCCCTAGGCACAGGCAGATATCATCCTTTGCCTCCCTCCTGTGCCAAGATGCATCCAGATATGGCATCCCTGATTTCCCTTGCATGCTGGGAACCAGGGCCAGTGTGCACATGGGTGGGATCCGGCTGTCTGTACAGAGTTTATAAGCCTGACTTGTGCGGACCCACTTTACCCTCACAAATGTTGTGCAGCGAGTGCCAGGCAAAAATCCCAACAGACTTCAGTGAGGTCAGGATTTCACCCGTTGTGCATCCAGGTCTGAGGCTTGGAGGGACAGGAGAAAGATCTATAATTCCAGGGTGTTTGCTCAGATATTTGAATCCATTTACCTCAGTGCCCAAAACTTCAGGAGTCGGTTTCTCCTGCCCCTGAGCTCTGCTTTTGTTCCATCTCCTTTTGGGCCGTTATCGGTACAGGAACAGGAGCCTGACAAGTAGCGGCGGCTGCTCAGAGAGGGCTAATTAGACATGGCCCTAAAGTCTATATCTAAGCTTCAGCCCTGGCTGCATCTTCACTCTGAGCATCACCTCTGAGTCAGTTTTGTCCCTCCATCAGCAGCTGCTCCTGCCCCCCTACTCTGCTCTGCCGGCTCCTGGCATCAACTGCCGCTGCAGGGTCCTAGCACCCCCCAACCGCTGGTGCCAGGGCAGGCTGACCCAGGCTGATACTGACCTTCTGTCTCAGATGGACCCTTCCCTTTTCCGGCGGGACCCTCCACCAGCACAGGGCCCCCCACCCGCAGTCACCGCTCCTGCCACACGCTGGGCAAGGGACAGTCCCCTCCCCCACCCCTAGAGAGGCTACAGTGAGGGGCAGCATCAGGGGAGGAGGCACACACATGATGGCAGACTCCTGCCCACACCCACCACAGGGGATTCGAGGGGGCTTCCTGGACCTGAGAGGGGCTCTAGGAACACATGCAGTGACAGTGGTGCGAGGTGAGTGTCCTCCTCTCTTTCCCCAGCTGGGGGCAGCCTGCCTGCACCCCAAACTCCTCATCCCTAGCGCTGCCCCATCCCAGAGCCCGCACCCTGCCAGAACTCTCACCCCACCACACCCCAACCCTCTGCCCCAGCCCTGACCCCCCTCCTGCACCATGAACCCCTCATCCCCAGCCCCATCCCACAGCCCTAGAGAGGCTACAGTGAGGGGCAGCAGTAGGGGAGGAGGCACACACATGATGGCAGCCCCCCCACACACCCACCACAGAGGATTCGAGGGGGCTTCCTGGACCTGAGAGGGGCCCTAGGAACACGTGCAGTGACAGTGGTGCGAGGTGAGTGTCCTCCTCTCTTTCCCCAGCTGGGGGCAGCCTGCCTGCACCCCAAACTTCTCATCCCTAGCGCTGCCCCATCCCAGAGCCCGCACCCCTGCCAGAGCTCTCACCCCACCACACCCCAACCCTCTGCCCCAGCCCTGACCTCCCTCCTGCACCATGAACCCCTCATCCTCAGTCCCACCCTGCAGCCCTCACCCCAGGACCTCTGCCCTACCCCTGAGCCTCTCCCACACCCCAAGCCCCTCATCCCCACAGCCCTCACATTTTTACATTATTTTAATGTTTAATATATATCGGCTTACAAGGCAGGGGTGGGGGTGGAGGTGGTTGGACTTGAATCCGTTCTGGGCATCACCAAAAATCACACAAACCTGCCGCCCCTAGTGCCAACTTGCCCTAGGCATTTGCAAAACATGGTCCTGGGGGGCTGGATCCCGCTGAAGCCCCCTCTGAGGCCTGTAGCCTCATCCTCCTACTCCCAGTAGATTACTGCTTGAACGAAGCCTTTAGAGGAAATCACAAACATTTCTTCTTTTTACTTCTACTACTGTATCTGCTGATCAGAACACTAACCCAATAGGGTTGTTTTAATATTTATTTGCATGCAGGAAATATTAGCAATTTAGCACTCAGAGCCCATTGACGTCTGTTCTCTAACAAAGAAAAGCGCAATTGAACAAATAACGTCAATCAAGTTTCATAAAATTGCTGGATAAGGAACAAAATGGCTCCACGGTCACAGCCTAAGCTATGTCGGTAAGAGAGAGAACGTGAATGGCCAACCAGCCTTAATTACAGCGGTAATATCACTGCACCGGTGTCACTGCAAAGCAGAACCTGTGCCAGACGGGCAAAACCTGCTCTCAAGCGTTCAGGCCCAGAGCCTCACAGGTTGTAGGTGCCTAACTCCCATTGATTTCTCTGGGCATTAGGTGCCTAAATACCTTTGAGGATCTGTGCTTAATGCCCTCCCGGTGCAGGGCGCTGCACGTGTAACGGGACAGGAGATCTTGAGCCTGCCTTACTGCAAGAGCTGCTCTGCAGCCGCCGAGTTCGTCCTACCCAGCAGCAGCAGCAAGTTGTACACTTAGCTATGTGCTCTCCTTTCACCGGAGTGCTACACACACACGATGTCTCTGCCCACACGTGTACGCAGTGTTGCTGTAGCCACGTGGGTCCCAGGATATCAGCGAGACAAGGCGGGCGAGGTCTTATCTTTTATTGGACTAAATTCTGTTGGTGAGAGACAAGCCTTAGAACTACACAGAGCTCTGCTTCAGCGCGTGTTCCGGGGGAACCGTCCCGCTCTCTCAGCAGTCGAAGTTGGTCCAATAAAAGACCATTGACTGATCCCTTAGAATCTGTGCTAACTGCTCCTGCTAAACTATCGGTTTGATCCTGTATTTCGCTGTGGCACTCGCAGTACCTTGCCCAGGCCTGAGGAAGAGCTCGGTGCAGCTGGAAAGCTCGTCTCTCTCACCAGCAGAAGTTGGTCCATATACGACCTCGCCCACCGGTACGTGGACAAGCAGACAGTCAATGCAAATAGCACCACCTCCTGGCACACTCGTTTAGGATCAATACCACACACACTTCAATAAGGGTGTTTGTTCTTCACTGGCAATGAGTGCTGAGTCCAGCTCTGAACAGTCTCTGCCTCTTTAACGTGCTGTGGAATGAGGGTGTTCTCAGATGTGACTATCTACCCACACCCTGCTCCTTTTATACCCTGTGAACAGCAGGGGTGCTGGGACTAGGGGCACAGGGGGCATGGCAGCACCCCCTGGCTTGAAGTGGTTTCCATCACAAATGGGGTTTACAGTTTTGTTCAATGGCTTTCAGCCTCCCCCCACCCACTAGACAAATTGTTCTGATGTCACTGATGACGTATGGGGGGTGGCATATGGGGTCATATGCCCCCCAGATTAGCTGCTTGGTTGTACTGAGCATGCTCAGTAACATCTGCTGAAGCCACTGCCCTCACTCTCTCTCTCTTTCTCCCCCCCCCCCCCCCCCACTGTCAGCAGTTCCAGGTCATTTCAGCGACGACGAGGGTTGATATTTGTGTAGAGGTTGTCGTCATCTGTCTCTATTGGTCGTATCTTCTCTTCCGTGTAAACCTCTTCCTCCGCTTGTGCGTCTCTTTCGTGGAAGTTAAAGTTAGCGTAAATCGCATCATCAGGTGGTGGAGGAGAAGACTGCAAAGCAAGAGGAAAATAAGTGAAGACCGCTCGTTCCTTTCTGCTTTGCAAGGTCTAAAGTAAATGGTTAGTGATGCCCATATCATACTATTATAATGCTAGACCATCTTCCACTGAGACAGGCACTATAAAAGAGTGTGCTGACTTGTTAGGAAGCTGTATTCTGAGTATGAAACACCTCTAAAGTTCATGGAACAAATGCTGCATTCTCCAGTATTTTGAGGTTTCTGGAGCTCATAAGATTCCCCCTTGCCTTGAACCTCCCGGTCCCACTGCCTAGAACCAATGCTGCATTTTCTATTATCACTGAAGATCCTGTGCAATCACTAATTTATGTCCTCTTTATCTTTGCTCTAAGGCTAATTAATTCTTGATTCCCCTCTAACTTTTTAAATGTCGTACCACCCCTGATCCTGTTCAGGAACTAGTGCTGCATTTTCTGTTACTCTGAAGTTCTTGGAGCTGCAGTCTGTAAAAGGAGAACTGATTTCTTTATTACCTGGAGTTGATGCTCAACACCCAGTTCCCCTACGCTCGAGAGAAAAATTAAATGAGGCTCTTATGATAAGCTCTCCAACTCACCATCTCCATCTGATTCATCTCTGCCTCTGACCTGCTTTGAAGTGGTTCTGGAAAAAAAATGAAGTTGTGACTAAGCTGGTTATTCTCTGATTACCTTTGGGTCACTTAAATGAAGGAGTTAGTTGTCAGTCTAGTTAGTTCATAGTGGAGCAGTATCTACATCCCACATGTTCCCACCCGAGTAGTTGCCAATAATTGGTGGCTTTGTTGGCAATCCAGCCAAAGGTGGAATAGACGTGGAGACTGAATCCACCTTTCACACCTTGAGGTGCTTCCTCAGGTCAGGGAGGAGACATGGAATAGTCCTATCATTGCTCAGGTGGTATCTGTGCTTTAGTATGAGACTTCAGTAACTAAGGCTGCCAGTTCACCATCACTGCTGTACATTCACTGGCAAAAACTCCCTGAATTACTCTTTATTCGGCTAAAGGAAGGACACAAAGAAGAATCTATCGGCATCCTATGAGCTCTCCTCCTACAGAAATTGCTTACACTTATTGTCCAAGTAAATCTTACCTTTGGAGCACTGTCTGCATCTCCACAAAAGGATACCGAGCACCAGAAAGAAGAGAAGTGTCCCAGCCACAGCCCCAGGAACAATGTAAGAGCTCATTAGCTTTTGGTCATGTGCTGTTGAAAGAAACATTAATTCACTGCTGTCCTACTAGACAGGGGCTACCGAGGCAGGGCAAGTTGAGTTATTGCACCTCTATCACCACTAGTTCTAGGGAAAGACAACATAGTTTGGGTCATGCATTACCACCTCTGCAGGAGTCCTGCTGGATAGGGACAGGGGAAGATGCTGTGAGCGAGGTCACTAGACCACCACCACTCAAGGAATCCCGCGGCAGAACAGCCGACGGAGAAACAGCAAACTGGGTCGCTGCTCCACCACTACTGGAAGAATAACCGACACCAACCTGGTGGATTCATTTGTCAGAAGATGGTATTTGCAATGGGCTAATCAGTTAGTATATAGTAAGGACTAGCTTACACCCTCACCCAGAATCAAACTGGAACCTGTGCTGAGGTTCAACAAGATTTCCCTCATTTAAAAAAAAGACAGTATTCTACAGTTACGGTCCCAAACACTGCAGCTTACAATAGTGGTGCTGCCGTGAGTGGGTTGTTAGGGCTGTCATCTAGACACGACTTGGTTTTGTCCAAGACTGAAAGCAGAATCAGCAATATACCGAGAGGCATTTCCATCCCGCTCAAAACTGGGAAATACTGGAAATCTTCTTACGAGAGAGCCTGTCATGGTGAAACTGACTGTTCAATAGGGGTGAGAAGAGCTTCTGAACCTGGAGCTGCTTCTCCAAACCGCTGAACCCTCTGTGAGTCACCCATCGCCAAGCCGCTCAGAGAATTCTGGTGGGCAGCAATGCTGTGCTGCTGAGCGAGGGACATCAGGAAAAGGGGAGAGGGTTGCAAATACTTTGATGACCAAAAAAAAAAAGATGGTCAGGATCTGGAAAGCCACGGGGAATCACTGACTTCTCACTGTAAATCTCTCCATAACATTCCCTTCTCCTTCTGTTTGCCAGCAACTCCTGTGCCATCAATATCACCCCATGTAAAGTATTAGCATCTGCTCTTCCTTTCCTAGTCCTTATTCTTCCCTAGGAAATACAGTGAAGATCTGAGAGGACAATGCTGCTATTTACCATGGATGGTCACTCTGGTTCCATTGCCACCGCCATTTTTACCAAAGTCACATCTGTAAATGGCTGATGGCTGGGGAGGTATTAAAATAAACGTCTCCCCCTCCAGTATTTTGTGTTCTTTTCCCAGCCTGGCCATTTAACATCCCCTGCTTCTTAGAGGTTAAAGTGATGCTTTCAGTTAGTTCCATTCTTAGCTTTATGATGCCTGGCAAGACCAGCAAACCATCTCCCCAGCCTCCCGAATGTTCACTCTGGAGAAGTTGCCTCCTGCAATATTGATCCTTATGTGAACCGGATCTGACATAAGAAGCAGACCCAGGTTTCACCCATCCACAAATCAGACAGGAATTCATGTCTAACTACCCTGCTATCTCTCACAGATTCCAGATTCCAGGCACAAAGGCAGGCTTTGAACGTACCAATGGGTGTGCATGCAACATGGGCAAGCAAACATTTAGAGACTAATTTGAGGCCATGTGAAACATTTGGCTGTAAAGAATCTAAAATGGAAACATTGTTCCCCCTTAATACTGGCCTACAGGGCTCTGTCTTGCAAAGAGTTTAGTGCTTCTGGACAGGCGTGGAGCACCCTCAGCTCCCATTGAAGGTGGCACTGAAGACACTCAACACCTTCCAGGAGACGTGAGCTCTTGTTCTCACTCGCTCACCCCCATTTCCCCAAGAAGATCAGGTAGGAAATTCTGGCACTTACTCTCGATGGTCACTTGGGTCCCTGTTCCATTCCCAGGGAGGTTCCTTGCTGTGATCCCCACCTCACACACGTAGGTTCCTGTATTAGATAAATCCACATTTTTCAAAGTCAGAGAGGCAAACCCATTGTCCAAATGCAGGGCTGTGATCACATCGCTCTCATTCACCCTCGGTCCCATAGTTATACCATCGCACATACATGGGGCTGTGGTTATTGACTGTCTTGAATGTACGGTTAATGGCAATAAATCACTGACACTGGTTGGGGTTTGATTCACCATCAGGTCAGTAATTTCTGCAGAAAGAGAAACACAGATGATGGCACCTTCATTGAGAAACAGTTCCATGGGCCAGCAGACAAGGGCAGATGTACAAAATGAATCTCTCCAGTCCTGCTGTTTAGTTTCCCCTGCTTGTTAAGAGTTTAAATTGATGTTCTTTCGTCTGGCCCCATATCGAGCTGTATTGTGAATGTCAAGACTTTTCTGCTCTGTTTAGTGAGCAGGTAACCCCAGAAGCTTCAGTCTAGACAAACCTCCTCCAGCAATGTGACTTCTTACCTGAACCTTGTGTACGCCTGACACGTCTGCCAAATTCCTCACATTCAAAACCTTCTTGAGACCTATTTCCCTCCACCAGCCCAAAGCAGGGCAAGAGAGAGGGTGGCCAATTCTCCGTTACAGAAAAATGGAATTCATTGAAGGATGTGAAATGGGCAGTTCGGAGAAGTGATGCACTTTTGCTGGCAATGGCAGGGGAGTGAGGATCGGGTGCAACCGTTACTCTGGGCAGGGCTGTGCTTACAGCGTAGCAAGAGAGTGTCAGCAAGTCTTTAGCACTGGTTTTACTGGTGGAAACTTCAGCAGCTCCAGGGCCAAGCGGCAGCTGAGCAGCGGTTTTGTGGATCTCCATTGCCCCCAGATGTTGGATTGAAGGGCCTAAATTCCTGTGTGGATTTAGTTCTTTAATCTCTCTGTGTCTCACTTCCCAATCTACTGTTAGTACGTCTGCCTGTTCTCCCCACTTTTGTCTGCCTTGTCTGTTTAGAGTGTAAATTCTTTCGCTATGTCCATGTACAGTAGAGCTGATTGCAAATGTTCTGGCAAAACTTAGCTTAGACTGAAAATGCCAATCCGCTGAAGAGAACCGATTCACCAAATCAACTACAGACTTGACTCCACATTTGTGGATTTCCACCCCAACTTCGACAATCACCACCCAGCCATTAAACTCTCTGAGGAACAGTCCCACACTAGCATCAACTTCCTGGACACCACCATCAGCTTCAGCAATGGAACCCTACAGACAACCCTAGACAAGAAACCCACAGATCACCACACCTCATGTCATAAACCCAGTAACCACCCCAAACAACCAAAAAAATCTGTAATCTACAGCTCAGCACTCATATAGCACAGAATATGCTCCTAGGAGGCAGTCTGGGATACACACCTTAATGCACTCAAAACCGCCTGCACCAAACAAGGGCATCCTACTAGAGAAGTATATTACATCATGGAATGGGTTGTCCAAATACCCTGAGAGAACATGCTTGAATACAGAAATAAAACCTCCTCTGACCGCACATCAATTGCTACCTACCACACTACACTGGAACCCCTACGGGGTATCATCAAACAACTATGACTCATACTCGATGGGGACCACATCCTGAAACAAGTCTTTCCTGATCTCCCACTTCTGACCTTCAAACAACCGCCCAGCCTCTCCAAGGGCATCATGAGACACAAGCTCCCCACAGACCAGGACACACCAACTCAAAGCAGCACCAGATCCTGCCAGAACAACAGATGCAAAATCTGCAGACATAGATCCACTGCTACAATGATCAACACCCCCCACAACTCACCTTTCAAGATCCATGGAACCTACACATGCCTATTACAACCTGTGGGGTACCTCACCCAGCGCACTAAATGCCCCAATAACAACGATGTGGGTGAAACTAGACAATCACTGTGCTCTTGAATGAATTCACACAGGAAAATGATAGAAGACAAAACCACCCTGTCTCCTGTGGGGAACATGTCTCACAGGTCAGATACAGAGTGGTCCTCATCACTCAATCAGTTTCACACATACAGAATGGGAAGAGACTGTCTAGGAAGGAGTACGGCAGAAAAGGATCTAGGGGTTATAGTGAACCACAAGCTAAATATGAGTCAACAGTGTGATGCTGTTGCAAAAAAAAGCAAATGTGATTCTGGGATGCATTAAGAGGTGTGTTGTGAGCAAGACATGAGAAGTCATTCTTCCACTCTACTCTGCACTGGTTAGGCCTCAGCTGGAGTATTGTGTCCAGTTCTGGGCACCGCATTTCAAGAAAGATGTGGAGAAATTGGAGAGGGTCCAGAGAAGAGCAACAAGAATGATTAAAGGTCTTGAGAACATGACCTACGAAGGAAGGCTGAAAGAATTGGGCTTGTTTAGTTTGGAAAAGGGAAGACTGAGAGGGGACATGATAGCAGTTTTCAGGTATCTAAAAGGGCGTCATCAGGAGGAGGGAGAAAACTTGTTCACTGTAGCCTCTAAGGATAGAACAGGAAGCAATGGGCCTAAACTGCAGCAAGGGAGGTTTAGGCTGGACATCAGGAAAAAGTTCCTAACTGTCAGCGTGGTAAAACACTGGAATAAATTGCCTAGGGAGGTTGTGGAATCTCCATCTCTGGTGATATTTAAGAGTAGGTTAGATAAATGTCTATCAGGGATGGTCTAGACAGTATTTTGTCCTGCCATGAGGGCAGGGGACTGGACTCGACCTCTCGAGGTCCCTTCCAGTCCTAGAGTCTATGAATCATCCTCAAAGGAAGCCTGCACAACACTTTCAAAAGACGAGCCTGGGAGCTTAAATTCATAACTCTGCTAGACACTAAAAATCATGGACTGAACAGAGACACTGCATTTATGGCTTATTACAACAATCTGTAACCCACTAACTCCCTTTTTTTGTCCTGTGACTGCAGAAGTGTCAACGGGCCACTCTGCCTAGAACGGTCCCTTGAAATAGGTGTTAACTACTTATGCTAAATCAGCCATTCTACCTTGTAGTTATCGGTGACACTCAGAGTAAGGGCACATCTATACTTAAAACACTGCATCAGCCCAGCTGCACCACTGTCTACACAGGAGGTTAGGTTGGTGTAAATAACTAACTATGATGTAGATTTTTCACACCCCTGAGCAACGTAGTTATGGTGACATAGGTCTGTAGTGTAGACCAGACCTAAGTTTCCAGGAGCTGAAGAAGAGCCCTGTGTAAGCTTGAAAGCTTCTCTCTCTCTGTCTCTCACCAAGAGAAGTTGATACAATAGATTGAAGATATTCCCTCACCCACCTGCTCTCTCAAGTTGCGTATAAGGCCTCACAGGCTTAGCCAATCAGAAACCTCCCCTCTCGCCCCATCTCAAAACAGTTTTTTGAATATCTGGGGCTTGACCCTGCATTCCTTGTGCAGCCAAACCCCCCACAGAAATCAGTGCAATGCAGGATCAGGACCATTGTACGTACCACAGAATGTCCCCCAGTTTTGCCCACAGCTCTGCCCTTTACGCTTTGTGCTGCTCCACCTCCCCCAGCACCACCTGCCCCAGCTCTCTGGAACCAGGCCAGTGTCCTGAGCTCCCCCGAAGGTTTTGTAGAACAGAGAAGGAAATGCTGGTATTTACCATTGATGGTCACTTGGGTTCCAGTCCCAGGATATATCACATCTTTGCTCCCAACCCCACATACGTAGGTTCCAGAATCAGTGACGTCGGCTTTCTTCACAGTGAGGGAAAGAGACCTCTTTTCTGGATCTGCTGATAATATGATTCGATCTGTTCCATTCACCTTGGCTGTTACATTGTTTCTGGTTTTATTCCATTCAGCAAACCACTTGATTGAATTATTGTTTGTGTTGAATGTACACTCGATGGTGAACTCTGACCCTTCCATTGCACAGATAGAGGGGGTGTCTGATTCACCACAAAGACAGCAGCAGTATTTTCGGCGGCTCCTGAAACACAAATTCAGTGTCACTATTTGAAATTATTGCAACAGGAGGAAGAATTAAATCAAACAAAATTGTTTGCAAATGATCCACTGCAGAATGTTTCCATTTCTCTACAAGGAAGCCAAGTGCCCGAGCAGGAACTCCCTGCTGAAGGTCACGGCATGAAGTTCAGAGCGGTGAGTGGGGAGGGCTCAGACTGGGCAGTTTGCACAGGCCCTGCTGGCACTGTTAGCCGGCCTGCCCGACTGGCTCCAGCCTGCCGTACGGGCTCCAGGGGCCTCTCCCTAAGTGCCAGCCAGAGAGCACTGGGTGACTCCTAGGGGTCTAGAGAGGAGCCCAGATGCAGGGTATTGGGCCTGCAGGCCCCAAGGTGGAGTATCTGCTCCAGGGAGGCAAATCTCAACAGCAATGGGCCAACCAAAGACTTGGGGGGGGGTTCAAAGAAGGGAGACAGAGATGGGAGACACAAGACAAAAGGAAGATGGAGTGGGGAGAAGATTGAGGGAAAGAGAGAGCTGGGAGTGGAAAAGAGAGGATGGGAGAGAGAAAGTGACTGTGTGCAAAGCAGGGGAGAGGGATAGAAAGATGTAGGGGGTCTAAGGAAGGGGAAGTAGAATAGACAAGAAAATGTGAGGAAAGTACGAGATGGAAGGAAAAGACAATGATCCTCGTTGTTGTTGTTGATACTTATTCCCATTGCACCTCGAGTCCTCAGCCACTAGTCCAGCCCCGTTGTGTCAGGCCTGGTACGTACTGTCAGAGCCAGTCCCTGCCCTGAGGAGCTCACTGGCTCAGAGTGGGAGGAGAACAAGAGATGTTGTAGAGGGGGAGTTTCCTTATTCCCTAGGCACAGGGGCCCCACCAGTCTCTTCCCAGTAGGGGGCCTGAGATGGGCCAGACAGAAAATTGGGGGGCTAAGCCCCCCATTGCCACAAGGCCCCACCCCTCTTTGTAGCCCCTCTCCATGGCCAAGTCGTAGGCCGGGACTGGGCAGTGAAGGTGTTGGCTGCTGACAGCCAGTAAGAGCTGCCCTGGCAGGGGAACCTGGCTCCAGGGCCGGCAGATCCCTCAGGGAGCAGCAACCACAGGGGTGGGGCCCAGGAGCCTGGGCTGGAGTGGGTCAGTCTGGGCTGCTGTGGGGAGCCCTGGATCTACCACCTGCCCTGGGTGCTGCACCCTGGGGCGTGGGGATAGGGATCAGGGGCTGTTCTCGGGCACCCCAGTCCCCTTCCCAGGTGTATTTCTCCACTGCTGCCGGAGCTGGGCACCCAGTCAGTAGCCTCTGCTCTCTCCACTCTGCCTTCAGAGCTGGGCAGATGGAGAGTGGCAGCTGCTACAACAGGGCTAAGGCAAATTTTGGGGTGGTGATAGCCCTGGCAAGCGCTGCCCCCGCCTGTGCACTAGACCACACTGCCTGCCCCCAATATTATTATTATTTATTATTAAGCAGTGCTGCTAACACACACAACACTCTACAGAACAAAGAGCAGCACGATGTATTTCTGTCTTACAGAGCTGATGAAATACTTTCTCTTCCATCAGTAACTAGGCAGGATGTAAACTAGCAATGTTTCGGGTAAACTTTTTTTTAATTCCATGGGACTGGATAACTTGCACCCAAGAACATTAAAAGAATTGTCTGAGGAGCCTGCAGAACCTTTTTGTTTTTAATAACTCTTGGCACAATGGGGATGTTCCAGAGACCAGGAACAAAAGCTAATGTTGTGCCAGTATTTTAAAAGGGTAAACGGGGTGACCTGGAAAACTATCAGCTGGTTAGTCTGGTTTTAATCCCAGACAAACAAACCTGATATATTTTTTGATGATGAATTTGGTTGATGAAGGTAACTGACATGATACACTTAGGGCTTGTACACACTACCACTTATATTGGTATAACTTATGTTGTTCGAGGTAACTAAGCCACCCCCTGGAGCGATGCAAGTTACACCGACCTAAGCACCGATGTGGACAGCGCTATGTCAGGGGAAGAGCTTCTCGCACAGACACAGTGTTGCCTCTCATGGAGGTGTATTTATAGTGCCAATGGGAGAGTGCTCTCCCGTTGGCATAGAGCATCTTCACCACACATGCTACACTGGCGCAGCAACGTCTAGTGTAGACTAATCCTTAGACTTCTATAAGGCCTCTGATATTCTGATTTTGTATGATGCTGTTTTTTAATCAACATAGAATATAGACTTGTAGGACTGGAAAGGACCTAGTCCAGTCCCCTGAACTCATGGCAGGGCTAAGTACATCTGTATTGAACAGTATAGAATCATCGAAGCGTAGGACTGGAAGGGACTTCAATAGAATAGGTCACCTACTCCAGTGCTTTGCCCTCAAGGCAGGACTAAGTAATAACCAGCCCAGCCCTGGCAGGTGCTTGTCCAACCTGCTCTTAAAAATCTCCAGTGATGGAGATTCCACAACCTCCCTAGGCAATTTATCCCAGTGCTTAACCACCCTGACAGTTAGGAACTTTTTCCTAATATCCAACCTAAACCACCCTTGCTGCAATTTAAGCCCATAGCTTCTTGTTCTATCCTTAGAGGTTAAGGAGAACAATTTTTCTCCCTCCTCCTTGTAACAATCTTGTATGTACTTGAAAACTGTTATCATGTCCCCCCTCAGTCTTCTCTTGTCCAATCTAAACAAACCCAATATTTTTCAATCTTCCCTCATAGGTCATGTTTTCTAGACCTTTAATCATTTTTGTTGCTCTTCTCTGGACTTTCTTCAATTTGTCCACATCTTTCCTGAAATGTGGCACCCAGAACAGGACACAATGTTCCAGTTGAGGCCTAATCAGCTCGGAGTAGAGCAGAAGAATGACTTCTCGTGTCTTGCTTACAACACTCCTGATAATACATCCTGGAATCTTTGCGCTTTTTTTTTTCGCAACAGTGTTACACTGTTGACTCAAATTTAGTTTGTAATCCACTATGTCCCCCGGATTCCTTTCTGCAGTGCTCCTTCCTAGGCAGTCATTTCCCATTTTGTTTGTGTGCAACTGATTGTTTCTTCCTACGGGTCCTTGCTGAATTTCATCCTGGTTTCTCCAGTTTGTCCACATCAGCTTGAATTTTGATCCTATTCTCCAAAGCATGTGCAACCCTTCCGAGCTTGGTATCATCTGCAAACTGTATAAGTGTACTCTCTATGCCACTATTTAAATCATTGTTGAAGATATTGAACAGAACTGATCCCTGTGGGACCCCACTCGATATGGTCTTGCACCTTGACTATGAACAACTGATAATAACTACTCTCTGGGAATCTTGCATCCGACGAAGTGGGTATTCACCCACAAAAGCTCATGCTCCAATACGTCTGTTAGTCTATCAGGTGCCACAGGACTCTTTGCTGCTTTTACAGATCCAGACTAACACGACTACCCCTCTGATACTCTCTCGGAACCGTTTTCCAATCAGTGATGCAACCTAGTAGCTTCATCTAGGTTGTATTTCCCTGGTTTGTTTATGAGAAGGTCATGCGAGACAATATCAAAAGCCTTACTAAAGTCTAGATATACCACATCTACTGCTTCTCCCCTATTCACAAGTCTTGCTAACCTGTCAAAGAAAGCTATTGGGTTGGTTTGACATGATTTGTTCTTGACAAATCCATGCTGACTGTTACTTATCACCTTATTAGACTCTAGGTATTTGCCAATTGATTGCTTCGTTATTTGCTTCATTATCTTTCTGGGAACTGAAGTTAAGCAGATTGGCCTGTAATTCCATGAGTTGTCCTTATTTCCCTTTTTATAGATGGGCACTAGATTTGCTTTTTTCCAGTCCTCTGGAATCTCTCCCCTCTTCCATGACTTTTTGAAGAGAATCGCCAATGGCTCAGATACCTCCCCAGTCAGGTCCTTGAGTATTCTAGGATGTGTTTCATCAGACCCTGGTGACTTGGAGACATCTAACTTATCTAAGTAATTTTTAACTTGTTCTTTCCCTATTTTAGCCTCAGATCCTTCCTCATTTTCACTGGCATTCACTTTGTGAGACGTCCAATCACTACTAACCTTTTTGGTGAAAACTGAAACAAAAAAGTCGTTTAGCACTACTGCCATTTCCACACTTTCTGTTACTGTTCCCTCCCACCCACCCCCACCCCGCCCCGTTGAATAACGGGCCTACCCTGTTCTTGGTCATCTTCTTGCTTCTAATGTGATTTAGCTCAAAGAAGTTCTGGGCATGATGCAGGAGGTTATGCAGAAGGTCAGTGTAGATGTTCATAATGATCTATGCCTGGCCTTAAAATCTATGAAAGCCAGAAACACAGGCCATTATTCTGCTGCACCTTGTGCAGTCAATTATACTGTGCAAAGTGTGTGTAAAATACAGCAATTCTGCTTTCTTTCCTTTGCACAGGTGCAAGTGATGACAAGATGCAGGCGGAGGAGGGAAGGGGCGGTCAGGTGCACAGTCTTAAAGAGAGACCATCCATTTTCTCTAGCATGTTAGACTCAAGGTTCTTTTCTCCTTCCATTACCAGCCTCTGCTTCTACAGGGAATCAGATGTCAAGTCCACTAAGAGACTATAAGTCATATCCAAAATATCTAGAGTTCAGAGTTTACCTGCCATCCCCGTATTCTCGAGGGATTCACTGCACAACTGTCCTCCTGCTCTGCTGATTCAGCTGTGCAGTCTTCCCTCTGAACCAGAGATATAGATTGTTTACTCAAAGAATCAACATGGAGACAGTCCTGTCCCAACACCATTGTCTCCCCGACAAGTTGGTTAAGCTTATAGGGCTGTTTAAACTCCCTAACAATTTTTATTCCACCTGAAATCTCCTCAAAGCTCCGCACCATGGATTTTTTCAAAGCAAATTCAGTGGATTCATCTTCATTTGAAACACTTTGGCCACTAGGCACCAACACACTTTCCTCAGAAGAGAGACTGTTTACTATTAACAATGGCCCATTAAGAGTCCATGGAAACAATTCCTTTTCGCCCCTCCTAGGCACAGCTACTGACTTTTTACAGACTTCAAAGACTTCTTCTGTCTGCTCTACAACCAGAAAAGAGCTGGAGAAACAGTCCCCTTTAACAGACAAACGGCTTGGGATAGCCTTTCCCTTGTCCCAGCACACATGGCTGTTCAGGGACCATTGCTTGGAGATTGGGGGAGCTCCCTTCATAGGCAAGTCATTACCCCTAACAGTCACAGGAACATTTCCTTCACTGTCACAGTTCTCCACACTGGTAACAGGTAAGGTGTAGGGATACTCACATTCCACTAACCTGGCCTTCCCAGACTATCCAGTTAGACAGAGTCCCAACTGGAACCTTTAGGCCCGACTGGGAGGCAAATTGATAACAGTCAGAGCAGGGACACCTACAGTTAAGGATGCCGAAAGGTTTCCATTCTAACCCTTGGCTTTTCAGTTGCTCAGAATTTTCCAAAATTTTTGCTTATTGGGCTATTGCTTATCTGTGCAAAGGGGAAATTTTGGGAAAAGATTAAGCCAAAACTAAGTTTTGATGATGAGAAATGTGAAGAAACACACTTTTCCCAGGATAAAACAAAAATTCAGTGCAATGTTTTCTTTAAAACCTCTGCAGCCAAAACACTTTGGGATAAACTGCCTCTGCAGCTGGTAGCTCCGGGGGTGATATAAAGGACCCAGGGCTCCCAGCCACAGCTGGAGCCCCAGGGCCTTTAAATTTTGATTTAAAGGGCCCCGGTATTTAAAGGCTCCGCCTCTTCTGGTTGAGGCCACACCCCCTGCTGAGGTCTCTGGCGTACCGGTAAGTCCTTTAAGTTACTTTCACCCCTGGGTCCAGACATTCTCAGTGCAGTCAGCAGGCCCAGGGAGGCACTTGCAGAGGAGAGACCTGGCCTGGACCATGCCTGTGCAGAGGAGTTCATCGGCCCCTGGCCGGCTGGGGAACCGGGAGCGGCCTTGGGAAGCCGAGCAGGCCCATGTGAAGGCCTCTCCATTGTAACTAGGGTGGAAGTGCCTGGCTCCCTCTGCCTCAGGGGGCTGTTTCTCAGGTACTTGCTAGGGACTCCACTGGTTCCGGAGATACAGGAGGGGCCAAAAGCCAAGAGAAGGGATTAGGAAGAATAGGATTTAGGTCCCTAAATAATCACCCCCGGGTGGGAATTCTGTTTCAATGGGCCTGGCAGTGAAATGTCCCTGGGCAGACCAGGAGTGACTGATGGTGCCACAACACCACTCACCTGCCAGGGCTTTCCCAGGGATACGTCTGTGAATTCTCCCCTGGCAGGGTCAGCGGCAGGCCACCAGAGCTGCCGGAAGGCTTACCCCAGCTAATGGCGGCAAAGCACAGGAGTCGGGCGCCATTCCAGCCACATCCCCAAGCCCTTGGACTGGAGCAGAGTCCTCCGGCGCTGCCCTGGGGTCAGAAAAACATGTCCATAAACCCCTCTGTGCTTCCCAGCAGGCAGGGCCAGGCATATTGGACACACTGAGCTGAACCAGACATTATCTCTGATTAGTTCCTGTACCTGAGTCTATAGACTGGGGCTGTGAGACGCAGTGCGTGGGTGTAAAACACAGTGCAGAACCCTCTGGCATCTTCCCAACAGGGGCTGAGCCCAGCCTTGCCCAGAGATCTGGGGGAACGGAGGGGGGCTCTGAACCGGTTACGCTAGGGTGATGGTGTGGCAAGGGCTGCAGTGCTGGCTGCTCCTCTCAGCTGGGTCTCAGCTTCCCGGGGGTAGCTGGCTGGCTCCCATCTCCACTTTCCCAACCAGTCCTCATGCTGGGGTTGCTGCTATTCTCTTCCCAGTGACCCCACAAAGCCCGGCTGTCCCAGCCACCTGGCTGGAATTGGGGGGCCCCGGGAGCCATTGGCAGCATTCAGTAAAGTCATTAATGTAGGAGCTCTGGAGGGACGGCAGAAAGGAAGGGAAGGGAAAGCGGGGAAGAGCCCCCCCCCCCCATGCAGTTTTTAACCTTTAGCTCTGCTTCCCAGGTCAGGCTCTGGAGCTGATGTGCAGGGGATATTCATGGGTGCCTGGGGGAGAGAGAGCCTCCCAGCCCAGGTGACTGGGTGAAAGCCCAATTGCACAGCAGTGGGAGTGGGGGCTCTCCTTATCCGCTCAGGGCTGGGCTGGGGGGTGGGGAGGGGTTCTCTCCCTGGCCACGCAGAGCTGGGGAACGGTGGGGTTCTCCTTGTCCATTCAGTGCTGGGCAGTGTGGTGGGGGGTTCTCCCTGGGCAGCTCAGGGCTGGGTGTGGGTGCATGAGGGGGCTCGCCTCAGCTCAGGGTTGGACAGTGGGGGGGCTCCCTTGGCAACTCAGGGCTGGGTGATGGGGGCAGGAGGGGGCTCCCTGACACCTCAGGACTGGGCAGTGTGGGGGGGTCCCCTGACAGCTCAGGGCTGGGCAGTGCGGGGGGGTCCCCTGACAGCTCAGCGCTGGGCAGTGGGGGGAGGGGGCTCCCCTGACAGCTCAGCGCTGGGCAGTGGGGGGAGGGGGCTCCCCTGACAGCTCAGGGCTGGGCAGTGGGGGGGGCTCCCCTGACAGCTCAGGGCTGGGCAGTGGGGCTCTGCTGGTTGAAGCTGGGTGGTCTCATATCAATTAATCTTGGAGAGTTCAGCACAGGAGAGAACTCAACCCCCCTCACCACCTGGAGTTTCCTTCTGCAGGGGTCTCTGGGGCACTGTCAGGGCATCGTCCCTGTTGCCCGTGCAGGGTCCTGCTCTGGGGGCCATTTGGGGTCTCTGTTCCTGGCACTGTCCCCTGTCCCCACACTCAGAGGCGTCTGGGGCGGAGGGTGGGGGTTGTTGCTAAGGAGCCAGCTTGTAGCTCTCCCTTGTGAGCAGCAGCTCCTCTGCCTGCCTCACTCCTCCCTAAACACTGCGCAGGTGAAGCCAGCCACGTCCCCGGGTAGAAGAAGGTGCTAGACCTACCATCTCCAGTGCGAGCTGCCAGCCTCCACTCTCCTCCCCTCTCGCTCAATCTCTGGACCGGAGACGACTTAAACTGTCCCTCTGCTTGGCTGTGTCTTGCAGCACTTCCTTTTAAGTGTGCAGAACCTCACTGCATCCCTTCCCTATTCCTCCCCCCACACCGAGTCACAGCTTGAGGGGTCATTGGGCCAGAGAGAGCGTGACTGTGAAGCCTGGTGGGTAGGGACTGACCTGGGAGGTGGGAAATCCAGGGCCCAGTCCCCCTGCTCCAATGATTTGGTGTTGATCCAGCATACGAGAGCTGAAACTGAGGGCTCCTCCATCAGACTATCCCTTAGCCCAGTGGTTAGGAAACCTGTCCTGGGAGGTGGGAGACCCCTGTGTAATCCTTTCTCCCCTGCAAGCAAATGGAGGAATTGAACCTGGCGCTTAAGTCTGGGGTTTAGCTGCCTGTGATTTTCTTGGGGTACCCAGGACTATGAGTCACCCTCTAGCCAGAGGGAGCCTTGCTGTGGTGGCTGGGGTCAGCTCCCTAACCCCCCAGCCTGTTAGCCACTCAAGCACTCTCCTAGGGTTAGGCCGGCCCTTCTGCCTCACAGGTGCACCCCAGTCCCCTTGAAGCAATCCCCTGTGATATCCAGCCCCGATGCTGCTACTCCCAGAAAGCCCAGAGCCTCTGACCCCAAAGGAGTAACATATCCCACTTTACCAGTTTCACCTTAAATCATTGCTCCTGTAAACCACACAGCACTTGCAGTGAAACAAGAGAAGGTTTATTTAAGAGAGAATACAGAGTCCACTAGAAACAAGAGAGCAGTTGAAACCAGTGGTTACAATACAAACAAAATCATAAAATGCAGACTAGGGCCACACTTATCAATAGTTCCCTTTCCTAGCTGGCAAAATAACACCCCCCTGCACCCACCCAAGTTCAGTCTGTTGCAGAATTTGCTAGTGTCACAGGAAGCAGGCTCCAAACGTTCATGAAACACCCCCGTTCAGCAAGATGTTCCTCAATGAATGGATTCAGGGGGCCTCTCCCCTTCAGTGTTACACTGAAAAAGTCTTTTGTTTCTATTCCCAGGCAGGATGATCCCTTGTCTGTTGCAAGGTTCTTTTTTACTGCCAACTGGTTTCGGTGGTTTGCAGTTGTCTCAGAGGGTTTGCCATTGAAAGTCTTGGGATGCAGCAAGACTAGACAACTGAGCCTGACATTACATCATTGGCTAACCAGGGAGAGGCCAATCAGTTGAGATGAGCTATCATCAGCAGGACTAAAAAAACTTTTGAAGTGATAATCAAGATGGCCCATAGAAGATGTGACAATACTTAACATGGGGAAATAGATTCAATTAGTCATCCCAGGAAATCTGCCTTGCATGCTGCAGGGCCCTTCTCTCCACCTAGCCACCAGGGGCACCATTTCAGATTTTGGTAGGTGGGGGCAACTTGAATTGTGATTCCAGGGGCTACTTAGGCACTCTAATTCCTATATAAAAGAAAGGACATTAAATAAATATTAGACCCACTCAGCTCTAATACTAACGTGTTATGACATCTTGTGGCAAGTCACTTAAGGGAGACAAGTTAGGTTTAAAATTTTAATGTATGTTCATATTTTGTTATTAACTCTGTGGAGAGAGCAACCCCGTCAGGACTCCTGGGCTCTATCTCAGCTCTGGGAGGGGAGTGGAATCTAGTGGGGGCAGCTACACCTGGATTCTATATAAAAACAGCCACACTGGGTCAAACCAAAGGTTCCATCTAGCCCAGTGTCATGTCCTCTGACAGTGGTCAATGCCAGGTGCCCCAGAGGGAATGAACAGAACAGGTGACCCAGTGATCCAACCCCTGTCACCCACTCCCAGCTTCTGCCAAACAGAGGCTAGGGCCATGCAGAACATGGGGTTGCATCCCTGCCCACCCTGGCTAATAGCCATTGATGGACTTGTCCTCCAGGAACTTCTCTAGTTCTTTTTTGAACCTTGGTATAGTTTTGGCCTTCACAGAATCTTCTAGCAAAGAGTTCCACAGGTTGACTATGAAACAATACTTTCTTTTGTTTGTTTTAAATCTGTTGCCTATTAATTTCATTGGGTGGCCCCTAGTTCCTATGTTATCTGAAGAAATAAATAACATTTCCTTATTCAAATTTCATGATTTTCAACCCCCCAAGGTGAAAAGTCCCAGTCTTTTTAATCTCTCCTCATAGGGAAGGTGTTCCATACCCCTAATCATTTCTGTTGCCCTTTCCAAATCTAATATGTCTTTTTTGAGCTGGCATGACCAAATGCACACAGTATTCAAGATGTGGACAGACCATGGATTTAGATTGAGGCAATATGATATTTTCTGTCTTATTATCTATCCCTTTCTTAAAAATTCCCAATATTATGTTAGCTTTTTGGATTGCTGCTGCACACTGAATGGATGTTTTCAGAGAACTATCCACAGTGACTCCACGATCTCTTTCTTGAGTGGTAACAGCTAATTTAGACCCCATCGTTTTGTATTTAGAGTTGGGATTATATTTTCCAATGTGCATTACTTTGCATTTGTCAACATTGAATTTCATCTGCTATTAGGGTGTCCAGATGTCCTGATTTTATGAGGACAGTCACGATTTTGGGGTCTTTTTCTTATAGAGGCTCCTATTGCCCTCCACCCCCATCTCGATTTTTCACACTTGCTGCCTGGTCACCCTATGTAAGAGGTTGTGTCTGTCCGGACTGATCAGTGGAGCTGGTTGTGACTGTCACAGGTCAGCACTATCTGGTTGTATCTGGGTGTTAATGAAGGGGCTGATTGATACCTGTCTATGGAGGAAGAGCCTGTTGGACCCACCAAGGATAAAGCAGTACAGCTGGTCAGAGCAGCCAGTAGGGAAACGATGCTGCTGCTGGCAGAACTGGTGAAGAAATAGCATTCACCTTGACAGGGCTGTTGGGGGATTCAAATTCGGATCTGTTCACCTGCTGGGGAAGGAGAGCAGCTGGTTCCGTCTGCCAGGATGGAAGCAAGGAAGTGAGTTGTACCTTCTCAGAGGAAAGCACTGGAGACTGGCAAATAGTGGGACACAGACTGTACCTCAGGGTGTGACTGGGGCAGGTGTGTAACCATAGCGACCAGTGGGTCCTTTCCCACCCTGGTCCTTGCTCACATGCACAGGGCCAAATTGATCGCCATGGTTCGGGTCAGGAAGGAATTTTCCTCCAGGGCAGATTGGCCAGAGACCCTGGAGGTTTTTCACCTTCCTCTGGGGCATCAAGGAGGGACCAGCCGTTAGGGCCATTTAGAAACAAACAATACAAAATAATAGAAAGTGAAATCTGTCACCTTTCATCATTGACTCTGTGTTTCTTTTTAAAAAAGCTGTTCTCCCCCTCCCCCGTACACATGACCCTTCCCCATCTCTCTGCACATGGGACCTTCCCTCCATGAGCAGTGTGTCACCCTCCCCCACCCCCTGCAATCATCACAGCTCTTCCCACTTGTCTCCCTTGGTTTCTCTCCCTGTATTTATTCTATTTCCTCTTCCAACCCCCTTTTCTGGGGCTATTTCCATCAGATCTTTTCTTGTCTTTTGTGTTTCTTTTTTCTGCTATCTTTTCTATCTTTTCTCTCCATTTACTTCCTGCAACTGGGTGGACTAGGCCAGAGTCCTCCTACTGGAGGCCTTAGCATCCTGCCACATCTGTCCCAGGAAAGGAGCAGTGGAGCTAAGTCTTCCAAGCAGCCTAGAGAGACTGTACAGGGTGTGACCAATCAGGGAAAGGCAGCAGAAAGCAGCCAATCAGGGCTCAGGAGGGCCATATAAAAGGAGTTTCAGCTGCAGTGTCAGTCTGTTTCTTGCTGCAGTCAGAGGAGTGAGGAGGGAAATCTTTACTGGTCAAAGTCAATGGTTGCACTATGGACAACTCAGTGCTGGTTGACAGTGAGGAAGAGCTCCTGCCTAGCTACTGGGTCTGAACCTAGAAGACCCCTGAGGTAAGGGTGAAGTACTGGTGAAGGCTGGGGCTGTGGAGAAGTGGCCCAGGGAAGTTTCTGTGGTGTGTGGTGGCTGTTGTTAGGATCCCTGGGGTGGGACCTGGAGTAGTTGGTGGGCCTGGGTCCCCTCCCCTCCCATATGCCACTGGGGAACGGGGCTTACAGTTGAACTGTGATTGACACACACACACACACACACACACACACACACACAGAAGTGGAACAGGCTGGGGCCAGAAGAGACCCAGTGGGTGAAAATGATTCCCTCCAGGGAGGGAGGACTTCCTGGGGGTGTGGCCTGATACTATTTGAAACCTGCAGACACACTTGACCAGGGGGTGCTCATGAGAGGTGGGTGCCCCCCTGTTATACTTTCCCTTGCTGGTCTCTGGTTGCCTCCCCTTCTGGCCCAAAGCTTCCCAATCTCCTGCCCTGCTCCCTGGCTGTTTCTAATCAGCTCCAAGTGTTAACAAAGAAGCAAAGTCTGATTCAGATACTGTATGAAGGAGTCTTCTAAAAACCCCTGTAGTAAAGGGTTATTGACAAGCTCCCAACCATATGAAATGCCCCATGGTGCAGAGAGCTGGCCCAAGCCCTGTGCCGCAGGTAAACTTGCAAACCAGGGTTTAGCTCCCCACTGCTCACACACAAGCTGAGTTGTGCCCTGCACTGTAATGCAGAGGGGTGGCATTTCCCCTGGGTCTCTGTCACCCCCCTCAGACCCTACTGCAGTAAAACCCAGCCCTGTCCCTCAGACCCACTCAGAGGAAAGCTGGGTGAATGTTCCCAGCTGTGATGGGGAAGGAGCACAGGGTAAAGTTCTAGCCCCACTGAAGTCAGTGGGGACGTTGCCATTGACTCCCACAGTGCTGGGATTTCACCCACAGCCTCGCTGATCACAGGTCAAACAGAAGCATGGACACTCCTCTCAGTTCAATGCACATGGGGGGTGTTTGTGTTAACCAAGAGATGAGCTGCTGTTGGAATGACCTGCAGCTGGGAATGCCGGCAAAGTCTGACTAGGGGACTGGATGGGGGAGTCAGCCAGGATCACATGACTGCAGGTGCTTGGAGAGACCAGCTATGGAGGTGGAGAGGGAGGTTGAGTCAGGTGCTTATCTAGGGGCGAGGTAGCATGGTGGGAGGTAGGTCAGATCATGTCCAAATCCCACTGCCATTTGTCCTGCCTGCTCAGTAATGTTCCCTGCCTGTTCCCATAAAGGTTCACAGGCAGCCTCTACCCATTCTCCTCCTAGTTGTTTCTGTGTCACCAATTCGCCATTGTCTTCCTGCCCAGATTTTCCTTTCCTTACAGCCAATGGGAAAGTTATAAACAAGGGAATATTGCAGCAGGACCCCTGTGGAGAGTTGGCTGGATGTGACCGAGTGAGCATCGTATGAGTGCAAGGCAGCAAAAAACCCACCAACATCCCCAGCAGCTGTAGACAATAGACTACCCCGAACATGAGAAGTAGGGCATGGTCCTGTGGCTCCAGTTAACCACCGACTTTCTCAGAGGCTGCTGGTGGAGGGAGAGGTCTGGGGCCTATGTCAGACCCCACTTACTCCACTGCTGGAAGCAAAAGCTGTGCTAAAGAGCTACAGACGGTACTAGCAGAGTGGCAGGAGCTGTACTAAAGACAGCATCAGATCAGTGTCTGGCCAAGTCACCCCTTGGAAAAGAACATACTGACTTTGGGGAAGCTTGGTGACCTCATGGGGAAATGGGACAATAAGTAGGGAGTGGTGGTGATGATGATGATAAAAACAAATACTACTGCAGTCCTGTCTAAAAGAATTGCTCCGTTCTCTGGCTTCCGTGCCACTCTCTTCCTCCTGTTCCCCCCCGCTCCCCCCAAATAAATCCTGTGGTGGTCAAAGTCACCCTGGCCCACTAGGCAGTCACTGGTGATGCTGGGGATTTTTCCCCACAAAAAACTCTGCGGAAAACTGTTTTTGTTCTTTCTGTTTCACACTTTTTTAAATGGACACTCTGACAAAATGGAAACTTTTTCAAACAAGCAATGTTCTGTATGAAATGTCTTGATGGGGAAATGGGAGTGAGCTTTGAAATGCTGCAAGCTGAGGAGCTTGCAGTAGCTATGGCTGTGTTTTAACAGGGGATGGCTTTAATTGTGTCAATGATTAATAAGATCAGTACAGTATCCCTTGTGCTGTTGCATTTTACTGTTTTTATGCTGTTTCTCAATTTTTTAATTGTGATTGTCCAGCACAGTTGAGTACTAAAAATGCAAATTAAAATTGGGGGATTTTCTCACTAGTTCCCACTTGTGAGATAAAAACACTGGTTGGCTGTTAAAATGCTCAGCAATGAAATAGTTAATGTAGACATACTCAATTTGGTACAGAATTAACACTTCTGTTAAGATGCACTGAGCAGTTCACATCTCTGAGCTGCAGTAGGAAGGGCTTCTCTACAATAGCTGGAGTCCCTGCTGAGAAGAGCAGTGACCCACCGAGCTGCCTTAAGGAGTCTTCAGTGGCTGGTCAAGCTGTGATCTCGGCTGCATGGCCCTTGCACGTGAGAACTTCCCTGGAGAGAACAGGAGCACTTGTGGCACCTTGGAGACTGGAGAGCGATTTCAAGGAAGTTCAGATTTTGGGGAGAACCAAAGCAGAAACTTCCAGCTTCCAGGCTTCCCTCAGGGAAGGGCCTTGTCAATTCTTGTGAGCCCCTCCCCCACCTATCCCCGCTAGAGTGATCTCAGCTGTACGGGTGCTGTGTCAGGGTCCCTCACCAGAGTTCACTTCCCTCCACTGCAGCTTCAGCCAAGATCCCCCTCAATGCCGCCTCTTGCCAGGAAGTCTCCTCAGTGCCCCCTCTTTGCAAAGCCCTCTGTGGAGAGGGTGACAGGACCCCTGAGCGGAGTTCTTGCCTCCAGGTAGGAGCCTTGTTCCCCTCAGTCTTGTTCTCTCCGTTCAGTGACATTATCTGACCAACTTGAGGCTCCTGTACAGTCCTGGTGAGGACCCAAAAGGTCATGGAGGGTTTCAGGTAGAAAGCTTGGGCAGTGAGTTCTCCAGCTGTACTTCCCCTGTCCGCTGCTCTTCACTAATGGATGGTGGCAATGAGCCACGTAACATCTGCGTGTCAGGCTGCCAGGCACACACATTGCCTGGGCTGGTAGCTGTGAGCTCTGCTTCCAGCTCCAGAGTTCCAGTGCCATGGTGACTGACACTCGTAAAACACAGACAAGGTGGGTGAGGCAGGTAATCTCTTACTGAACCAACGTTTCTGGCTTTCAAGCTCCACAGGGCTCCTCAGGTGACAAGAAGCTCAAAAGCTTGTCTCTTCCACCATTGGAACTTGCTCCAGTAAAAGAGATTACCTCACGCATCTTGTCTGTGTCGTCTCCTGGGACCAACACAGCTACAACTCTCCTGAACTGGGCAAGTTAGATTCTGTTACAGTGGCTGGATTGGTGCATAGAGGCTGAAAGAAAATTGTACAGGGACTTTGGGGCTACACCTGGTCAGAAAACATTAAATATTTTCCACAAACTTTTAAAGGAATAAATGACTGTTTCTGTGAATTCTTTGGGGTTTTTATTTAAAGTCCCTAAACTTTTTCAGTTTTCAAAAACTGAATTTTTTGGCTCTCCTGCAAATCATTTTAAATGCAAAACCTCACTGACATTGTTTCCAAAATAACTTTCATCAGAGAATTTTTGAACAAAGTTTGACCAGCTCGACTGGAGATCAGGGTTCTCTCCTGCCTCATTTGAGCACTGGACCACTTGCAGCTTGGTGCTTGGTCTATTGCGAGGTCACTGGACCAGATCCACCAAGATATTTAGTCTCCTAATTCCCAGGGATTTCCACAGGTGTTCAGGGCCTAAATACCTCTTGAGGATACAGACTGTCCCACTCTGATTCTTCAGTCCTCCAAAGTGCTCTGCCAAAACCAGGGTAGGAAAAATCTGCTATTTCAAGAGTGAAATACAAGCAAGAAAAACCTTGTCCCAGGTCACAAACCCTATTCTGTTCCCTTTTCAAGTGAGCTCACAATGCCCCAGCAATGTAGGACAGTGCAGTTAATCCTAGGTAACAGGCTGGGAAATGGACAGTGTTAAGGCTGATGGGAGAAAAGGACATTGTATCTCCAGTAACTTATCAGTATCTTAAGATGCAGGAGACTGGTTCCAGTGTTAATCATGGGAGGCAGTGATCTACCAGCAACAATTCTCCCTGTGGTCAAAGACAATGGCTATTAAATGTCCAGTGATGTTATGGGCTGAAGTGTCACCACTTTGAACCTGGAAACTGCTCCCCTCCCGTATGGTTGTTACATCCCAGCAGCAATCACAGGCCAGGGGTGAACTGACTTGGGCTCTAAGGTTGGCCAGTCAGAGAGTGATGTGACTCCCCCCAGAAGCTATTGAAGGGAGGCTGACACAGCCCATGCAGAAGAGGAGTTTTAGCAACAAGCAGGCTGTGGAGCAGAGACCCTAGAGGACTTGGCAGCACAAATGGCATTTGTAGCTGCTGCTGGTGGTACCTCTTGTGGGGGGAGAGGCGGAAGTGATGGGCTTTCCCTGTGCTAAATTCAGGAAGGAGCAGTGACTAGCCAATAAAAAGGGCTATTAGTTGAATTTCCAAAATAATGTCTCTGAAAAACCAGTTCTGTCCTGTCTCCAGAGGACCCTGCTTAATACTTCTGAAGTTTATTCAGGGCTCATGAAAAGGGGTTCCCTGATCCAGGCGGAGCTCAGGGCTCTGTAGGGAGGAGGGTGTATGGGGACCCAGGTGGAACCTCCATGGCCAAGGTGAAAGCCGTGATCCTCTGCAGAACAGGAAATGGGACACCTGTTTTATGGTTCCCGTCCTGAGGACTGGAGATGCCCCAGAATGACTGGAGGCTGCAGGATGGGGTTACTGATGGTTCAGTGACAGAAGGAGCAGCTGTCGGCAGAACATCAGGCCACTGGGGAGGAGAGGGGTGGCCAGATCCTGATGGTCAGGAGCTTTAGGGGGAGCTAGAGACACTGTGCGGAGACCTCGAAACCCTGGAGAAGATAAAATTCTATAGACTGACTGGCATTCAGGAGTGTGGGGCACTTGGGGAACATGGCTATATGTGACCATGGAGTCTGTTCTGGATTGGCGGTGAGAGCAGTCCAGAGGGGGCCTCACACGTAAGGGAAAGGCAGGTTTTTCTGAAGGGGGGTGTATGTCACTCGGTGGCTGGCACCAGGAATTGAAGTAGGTCCTGCACCCCTGTTGGACGAATGGAGGGGGCCAGGCAGCACCTGGGGCTCTCAGGGCCAGAGAGCAATTCCTGAGAGGGAGGTGCTGTGAAGAGGATGGGGAAGGAAATGGCAGGAAGCATCTGCCAGAGTCCCCGGATGCAGAAAGTGAGCTGAGAAACTGTCTTGTTTAGTTCTAGTTTGGGACTAACCTGTGTCAGACCCTGGGTGTGGCAGAGAGCCCTTGGCAAGCTGGGGAGAAGCCCGGCCATGCAACGGTTCCTGCTTCCTTCTCTGGAAGGAGTCTCATGTAGACCTAGGCTGTGACAGATGCTGCCTTCAATCCGATCTCCCCTCCCTTGCCGGGGTCTCTTCATCACTCTCCCTACTCCTGTGACTCTGTCCCTCTGTCACTGGCCACACGCTGAGTTCCTGCATCTCCCTCTGGAACCAGTGGGAGCTGCGGGTGCCAAGCCTCTGTCTGTCCTGTGCCTTTGTGCCATCAGCCCCACACTCTGCTCAGTTTCTGGTGGTGTTTGACCTGGCTAATGCTTGGGGATGGTGCGTGTGTGTGTGTGGAAGCCGGATGCACACTTAAGCTCTGCCCTTCTCCATGAAGGGAGGGAGAAGACTTTGTTGTAGGTGGGGCTGTGGTCACCAGCACTGCAGAATGTGTCACATGTTGGGATCTGGGGATTTAACTGGTGGTTTTATACCCCTGCGGCCAGCTCCTCCTAGGCAGGGTGTGTACAGACCGTGGTGCATTGTTCAGGCCAGGCTGAGATGGGCCGGAACCATCCCTCCACCTCTCCATGATCTCGTGGCAGGGGTGGGGTGGGGAAGGGTTACAAGAAAATAAAACCTTGATCTGACCTTCCTCCCCACTACCCTTGGTTTGGGTTCGTTTTGCCAAATAGAAGCTGAAAGGAGGAGATTGTTGCAAAACCAAGACCACGACCTTCCCCATTTTGCTCTTATCTAGTGTTAGGTCCCCTCTTGCACCACTGTTTGTGAGTGACACCAGTTCACGTGGTATCTTTGCACAGGATATCGCATTCTCCCCCAACCGTCTTCCCAAGGTACGAGCCACTTGTATTGTCTTCACCTTGGAGATGCTGTCTCCCTGCAGGGAGAATCGGGGCCCGGTGGCTTTCAGGCGGCTGGGTTTATAGAGATTTGAGACCCCACCACAACGTTTTGGGCATTGCCCTGTGGTTTAGGTTCAGCGTGCGGCTGGGAAGCTGATTGGGGAGGGCCAGGAAGTGGATGCAGAAGTAATATGTTGCTGGCCCCTCTCCCTCTTCTCATCCCCTCCAGCCACGTGCTGCTAATACTGACCCTGTCCTGTGTCCCCTGGTCGTGCTCCCAGTCCCCTGAGGCAGATCATGGAGACCTGATTTCCTAGAATGCCTACCATGAGATCTACGGACCCCATGCTGGGAAATACAGGGGGAATGAGCTCTTGCAGGCCAACCCAGCACCGCCCTGAGAGGTGCCAGACTTGGAGGGGGGTTAGAAGAGAGGAGGGCACAGCTGGAGCAGACTGCGGGGGGCACCAGGATTCCGGCCACCAGCTCCTGGGAAAGGGCTGGCTGCAGGCAAGAGCTTCCTGGATGATCGATGCTCCCTCTGGAGCGATGGGCCCCAGAGCTGAACCTGCCCTGGGGGACTATTCGCTGCTAGCCTGTGAGGTGCCCAGGGAGCGGTGGCCCCACCATGCCAGTGGAACAGTTGCTCTGGGTTCACTGACTGCCCCTTTCAGAGCCGCTCTTTGAGGGGCTCTTACGACCAGAGCAGCGGGGCAGAGCGCTTGGATGTGGCCGACCAAAGGCCTTGGCCTGGCCCCTGGGGGCATCCTGGAAGAGGAACATGGTGACAGTGCCGCTGGGCTTCCGGCTTTCCCCTCGACCGGTGCACCTGGCCATGTCCCCTCCCCATCCCTGGGGGCCGTGCACACGGCTTTTCCCTCTCTGGGATGGTGGGCTGGTCTCTCCTGTGCTGGGTCCCTGCTGGAGTGGGAGAGTGACATGGGGGCCATGCTGGCACGGATGGGGGAGCAGTGCACCTGGGAGGGACTCTGCCCTGCTGCGGGGCTGGGAGCACGGGCATGGCCGAGGGGCACAGGACGGGTTTATAGAAAATTCAAAAAACAAAGGGAGACAAGTTCTCTCTGATGGATTTTATTATGTCTGTTCCTAAATGGCCCTAAGGGCTGGTCCCTGCTCGATGCCCCAGAGGAAGGCGAAAAACCTCCAGGGTCTCTGGCCAATCTGCCCTGGAGGAAAATTCCTTCCTGACCCCAAACATGGCGATCGGTTTCACCCTGTGCATGCGAGCCAGGACCACAGTGGGGAAAGGACCCACTGGTCGCTATGGTTACATACCCTGTCCCAGGCCCCTCCAGGATAGTCTGTGTCCCAGCACTCACCCGTCTCCAGGGATTTCTTCTTTGCTTCCATCCCAGCAGCAACTTTTGAACATTGTGTCTTGAATACTGTCCACGCTGCCTGTTTCCTTCATCAAGGAAAACCAAAGCCACTGATGTCACTCAGAAGTGACAAGCAGTTTCACCACCTCCTAATAAAGATGAATCCCCTGACATCTGCCATCCCCCTCACATCCTCTTAGCTCCTGAGATGTGTGATCAGCTGTAACAAACCCTTTGGCACAACATAAGTTACAATCAGCGCTACAAAATTGCTATGCTCATTTCTTAGACTTACCAAATGTTGCTTACCACTTCTCAGAGCCAATCCTGTTGCTTTATTGAATGAAGGGTCTTTCATATTTTGAGATCCAATCGTCCTTTCAGGTGTTGGATCTGTTCAGCTCCGTCCCTGTTCCTTTGTACTCAAATCCTGAGCATCTGTAACTCTCCTCCTGAAAAGACAAATCCATTTGGCAATAAGAGAATCCTAAATGCTCCCCTCCTTGTCAGTGCTGGTCTGCTGCATTGTGGGTTTGAAACTTGATGGTGATAAGTGATTGTCTTCCCATTCTAGTCGAGGAAGGCAACTTTTTGCAGGTCTGGCATAATGAGTTTGTTTGTTCTTAAGTAATATGACTGCTTATAATCCTCAATCCCCAGGAGATCAGATCAGCTGCATTTTTCACCTGAAGGGAAACCAGATACATCAATTTCTCCATTATGAGGCGAGTTCCTTACCTCTTGGTAGCAGTGATGAGTTTTGCTTGTTTCCTTTCTGTAGATATCCCAGATCTTCTAGCAACTTCCTGAAGTTTTCACACCCTCAACGTTCAACTCAGAGGCATTTCTCTCATCTGAAAGTACGAGGATCTATTCATTTCCACTTGAATGTTAAAGAAATGTGCTTTTTTTTCTTACCAACTGACATGCCTGGTTCAGCTGGTGGGATTTGCATTAATCCCTTCTAGAACACAACAGCCCTCTGGTCTCCTTCCATCTGGAGATGCAATGTGAGCTATTTATTTGGTCTGCAAGTGTTGCTTTAGCACCAGATTCATTTAGAACCAGGGAAACTTAAATGCTTACCTCCATGTCTGTGATGTTCTGCTGACTTGATTCAAATTTGCGACTAGCTGAACTATTTGAAGTGGCTTTTTTTGTCTGTGTTGTTTCAAGGGAATTAAAAAAAAAAAGCATTTTGTCACTGGAGTCCTCAATGGATTGAGCAGCTGGCAAGTCCATTATGCTTTATCTTGTGTCTGCTTTTGACACTCTCCCCATGACAAGTAAGGTCTTCCACAGTTTTATTTCTCCCTGAAAGCAAAATCCACACCACTTCATGTACACATGGATGTTTGGAGACTGGTATTTCTTACCTCCTTGCCCGGGACAGCCACGCCACTGAGCCTCACTTCTCCCTGGTAGGAATGGCCACCTGGTCTGTTCATATCTCAGAAGGTCAAAACCTGCAATCAATGTTTGACAGAATTATTTATTATTACTTATTACCAGCTATGAAGAGTCATCAATGGAGAAGGTTCCTTAGCATCCAGATCATCAGGCTTCTAGAGACCTTTCAGTGCTCACCTACTTGTCAGTCATGTTCCACCGCAAGGCTTTGATTCTTAGCGGTACAGTCAGCTACACTGGTTAAAACCTGAAGCTTATAAATGGCTGCTTGCCTTTTTCTGAACTAGAAGTAAAAGATGCTTTTCCCTCTGGCCAATTATTGTTACCTGTCTGACTTCTTTTTTCTTAAATTCAGCAGCCTCTCATCCTCCCTTGAATGGTAAGACCTTCCTTTCACCTGAAAATAGAAACAGAGCCTTTAATTCCTGCCTCCATGCTGTGAGGAGGTGCGTTCCTTACCTCTTGATAGAAATGATCAGTTCCACTTAGTTCTTGACATCTGAAAAATAAGCAACAATAATCAATTAGGCACAAATAGAATCAGCTGGACAACTCCTCTCTGCAAATGCAAGAGCAGGCTCAATGCTCATCTTCACAATCTGGTTAGTTGCACTTGTTCTTTGAAAAAACTTCCCTGTTCCATCCTTGTAGGAACAAGCAATGGCCTTCTCTGGGAAGGAAAAAGGAGCAGAGATAATCATCATTGGTTAGAATTACCAACTACTTTCCTTTCATCTGAACAGGTAGCTCCCATTTTTAGTGCTTTATTCAGTACAGCAACTTCTCATGCTTTTAGAGAGATGGAAATTTCCTCAGTTACCTTCCTTAGACCTGAAAGGATGACCAGAACCATTGACTATTATGGGAATGGTGTATTGTATTTCTTACCTCCTTAAAAGGATGGATCCGCTAATTCCTTCCTGTAAACGACAGCCATGTGTCATCCTTGCATCTCGAAATATGACCTCCTGCAAAGATCAATGTTTGACAGACCATATTTTTGTCAGGCAACAAATGTAAATGAATTGTCATTGGATTCATTTTGTAACGGAGTACAAATGCACACCTTCTGCGTGATGAATTGCTGGATTGTTTTCTCTCTTTCTCTCCATACAATCAGCTGTACTGTTAAATCTAGTAGGTATAAGTGGTTTCCTTTTTCTTGATTGGAACAAGTCAATACTTCTGTAACCTCAGAAGCTTTGGTTATGTATCTTGCTTTATTCTTATGAAACTGCTTGTAGCCTTTGACAGCAAAGGCTAGATTCACTTCCTTCACCTGAAAGTACACTCAGATTGGTTAGTTTCCACTCCATTGCTAGGAGAAGGTGCATTCCTTACCTCTTGATAGGAACAGGTTCTCTTACTACTTCTGACAGACAAGCTGCAGTGATCAAATCAACAGAATAAGAGATTACGTTGCAGTTGGACCTGAAAGGTAAAAACCAAGCTGATGCCAGCTCTCAGCTATGGCCAGTTGTAACCTTTCCTTTTTGAATTGTACAAATACCTGCATTGTTAACCCCTAGTAGTTACAACTGGCTGCTTTGAGCATATCCTGACAAAGGCAATTGGGATTCTACCTGATGCTAAAGAAATCCGTCTGGGTTCTTACCCCCATCCACTTCTGTGCTTCTCCTTTCTCTTTTCTTCTCTTCTAGCCTCTTTGCCCACTCCTCTCTTTTTTCCTCTCTTCTCCCATTCCCCTTAGTTCCCTGGTGTTTCTCACTAACTTCTTTGGTTTTCTCCCCCACCACACACCCTCTCCTTATCAATACTTCATCCCTCCCTCCCCACCTTGTTTCCTTCCTCCTTACAAGAATACTTTCCTTCATCCTTCTGTGTCTCACATTCCCTTTAGCAATGGAAGCAGGTTGGTCCCAGAAGCCCCTGCTCCATCACCCTGGTCCCTGTACTCAGACCCACAGGCAGCAGCCATGTGCTCTGGGCGACAGCCTGGTGTGAAATGCTGCAGCCCCTGGGGGCTGACCCAACAATCACTGCATCACAACAGAGTCCCGGGTCATCACCAACTTGTCACTTGGGCAAATGAATGTCTCATGCCCTTCCCCCGCCCCCCAGGGGAGCTGTAGGGGGAAGGCTCTGGTTGGCTCTAAACTCTCAAATGAGTCAAATTACACTCCAGGTCTGGAGTCACCAGCTGGGGCTCTGTTTGTGACAGTGAATTCCAGGGTCATGAACGGCTCCTTTCTCTTACGCAGCCCTCACCTATAGGGTGACCTGATATCCCTATAAAATCGGGACAATCTTGATTTTTGGGTCTTTTTCTTATATAGGCTCCTATTTACTCCCCCCTACTCCCTGTCCGATTCTTCACACTTGCTGTCTGGTCACCCTACTCACCTGTCTCCACCTCTCTGTCTAGGTCACCACGCCTACGGTGGAATGTTCCACTTCCATCACAATGGGCCAGTTCTGAGCAGTGTTGAGTTCCTGCATCTCCCTCTGAAACCAGCGGGAGCTGCAGGTGGGGTGACCAGATGTCCTGAGTTTTATAGGGAAAGTCCTGATTGTTAGGTCTTTTTCTTATATAGGCTCCTATTCCCCCCCACCACACACACACACCCTGTCCCGATTTTTCTCACTTGCTGTCTGGTCACCCTAGCTGCAGGTGCCCAGCCTCTCTCAGGACTAACCCTGTTGGCTGCATTTCATGGCACCTTGCTGTCCTCCATCTTGTGTTCTAGGCTGATCGCTGCAGACCCACCCAGGGACTGACAGCCAGCGCCTCCTGTACAGGGGAATCCAGACAGGGATTTCAGTGTTAGCTGTAGATGGGCAGATACCAGAACCATCACTCCACCCTTCCATGATCCCTGGGGGCTCTGATAAAAGGGCACCTGTCATTGCCTGTGTGGGCCTTGATTCTTAAAGAAAAAATAAGTTTCTGGCCCTCATGTGACCCCAGTGCACCCTAAAGACTCAAAAAGCAGAAGGCAAATAAAAACAACACAATATGTACTAACTTTTATATAATCTCATCGTTTGAAAGCCAATCTCATGAGTTTTGGTGAGCAGGCCTCATGATTGTTGATTATTTGGGGTTGGCAATACTGTATCTTACTGCAAATGCTTTTCTGTCTGTCCCACACCCACTTCCCCTCCCCACATGGGTTAGGGAGTATCCAAAGTCCCAAGGATGGGGAAAGTGTAGCTAGTGTGATGTGCTTACAGACACCACCACCCCCCGGCTACCTCCAAATGTAGCAGAACTCACAACAAGATAAATGTCTTCGCGGCTTGTCTTCGTGGCTTGTCTTCGCGGCTTGGTTGATGTGCAAAAATATGAACACAATTCAAGTACCAATACAGGCAGCTGGCACCACCCTGTGATTAAAAGACCCTTCCAAGCCCCCACTTCCCAACCTTGACCAGTTTCAGACTTAGTAGGGACTAGTGCTCCGTAATAGTCACTAAGCGCAGTTAGCACTGCCGACATAGAACGGTTAAAAAAAATGGGTGCATGTCCCCAACCCCACTTCCCCAAACCAAATGTAGCTAAGAGTGACTGAGTACTGCTGGTAAGAGATGTGAGGACAGATAAGAAAAAGGAATCGCACAATGATTGTACTACAACTCAGCCGCTATCATCCACAGCCTAAAAAGGTATTAACCCAGTGGAGTTGCCCTGTTAAAACTCTTTAATGTGTGAATGGTCACAGGAATGAACACCCTCCCAAAGCTCTGTAGCCCCTGGGTATGTGCCAATGTTTCCTCGGGAGCTCCTCCAGCAGCTGGACAGGGTGTGACGGTGTCCCCTCGGCACAGGCAGATGTCATCCTTTGCCTCCCTGCTGTGCCAAGATGCATCCAGATATGGCATCCCTGATCTCCCTTGCATGCTGGGAACCAGGGCCAGTGTGCACATGGGTGGGATCCGGCTGTCTGTACAGAGTTTATAAGCCTGACTTGTGCGGACCCACTTTACCCTCACAAATGTTGTGCAGCGAGTGCCAGGCAAAAATCCCAACAGACTTCAATGAGGTCAGGATTTCACCCGTTGTGCATCCAGGTCTGAGGCTTGGAGGGACAGGAGAAAGATCTATAATTCCAGGGTGTTTGCTCAGATAGTTGAATCCATTTACCTTAGTGCCCAAAACTCCAGGAGTCAGTTTCCCCTGCCCCTGAGCTCTGCTTTTGTTCCATCTCCTTTTGGGCCGTCGTCGGTACAGGAGCAGGAGCCTGACAAGTAGCGGTGGCTGCTCAGAGGGCTAATTAGACATGGCCCTAAAGTCTATATCTAAGCTTCAGCCCTGGCTGCATCTTCACTCAGAGCATCACCTCTGAGTCAGTTTTGTCCCTCCATCAGCAGCTGCTCCTGCCCCCCTACTCTGCTCTGCCGGCTCCTGGCATCAACTGCCGCTGCAGGGTCCTAGCACCCCCCAACCGCTGGTGCCAGGGCAGGCTGACCCAGGCTGATCCTGACCTTCTGTCTCAGACGGACCCTTCCCTTTTCCGGCGGGACCCTCCACCAGCACAGGGCCCCCCACCCACAGTCACCGCTCCTGCCCCACGCTGGGCAAGGGACAGCCCCCTCCCCCACCCCTAGAGAGGCTACAGTGAGGGGCAGCAGTAGGGGAGGAGGCACACACATGATGGCAGACCCCTGCCCACACCCACCGCAGGGGATTCAAGGGGGCTTCCTGGACCTGAGAGGGGCCCTAGGAACACGTGCAGTGACAGTGGTGCGAGGTGAGTGTCCTCCTCTCTTTCCCCAGCTGGGGGCAGCCTGCCTGCACCCCAAACTCCTCATCCCTAGCGCTGCCCCATCCCAGAGCCCACACCCCTGCCAGAGCTCTCACCCCCCCACACCCCAACCCTCTGCCCCAGCCCTGACCTCCCTCCTGCACCATGAACCCCTCATCCTCAGTCCCACCCTGCAGCCCTCACCCACGCACCCAACCCTGTGCCCTACCCCTGAGCCTCTCCCACACCCCAAACCCATCATCCCCATTCCCACCTCAGAGCCCTCACCCCCACACCCTGAGCCCCTCCCACACCCCAAGCCCCTCATCCCCACAGCCCTCACATTTTTACATTATTTTAATGTTTAATATATATCGGCTTACAAGGCAGGGGTGGGGGTGGAGGTGGTTGGACTTGAATCCGTTCTGGGCATCACCAAAAATCACACAAACCTGCTGCCCCTAGTGCCAACTTGCCCTAGGCATTTGCAAAACATGGTCCTGGGGGCGTGGATCCCACTGAAGCCCCCTCTGAGGCCTGTAGCCTCATCCTCCTACTCCCAGTAGATTACTGCTTGAACGAAGCCTTTAGAGGAAATCACAAACATTTCTTCTTTTTACTTCTACTACTGTATCTGCTGATCAGAACATTAACCCAATAGGGTTGTTTTAATATTTATTTGCATACAGGAAATATTAGCAATTTAGCACTCAGAGCCCGTTGACGTCTGTTCTCTAACAAAGAAAAGTGCAATTGAACAAATAACGTCAATCAAGTTTCATAAAATTGCTGGATAAGGAACAAAATGGCTCCACGGTCACAGCCTAAGCTATGTCGGTAAGAGAGAGAACGCGAATGGCCAACCAGCCTTAATTACAGCGGTAATATCACTGCACCGGTGTCACTGCAAAGCAGAACCTGTGCCAGACGGGCAAAGCCTGCTCTCAAGCATTCAGGCCCAGAGCCTCACAGCTTGTAGGTGCCTAACTCCCATTGATTTCTCTGGGCATTAGGTGCCTAAATACCTTTGAGGATCTGTGCTTAATGCCCTCCCGGTGCAGGGCGCTGCACGTGTAACGGGACAGGAGATCTTGAGCCTGCCTTACTGCAAGAGCTGCTCTGCAGCCACCAAGTTCCTCCTACCCAGCTACAGCAGCAAGTTGTACACTTAGCTACATGCTCTCCTTTCACCGGAGTGCTACACAAACACGATGTCTCTGCCCACACGCGTACGCAGTGTTGCTGTAGCCACGTGGGTCCCAGGATATCAGCGAGACAAGGCGGGCGAGGTCTTATCTTTTATTGGACTAAATTCTGTTTGGTGAGAGACAAGCCTTAGAACTACACAGAGCTCCGCTTCAGCGCATGTTCCGGGGGAACCGTCCCGCTCTCTCAGCAGTCGAAGTTGGTCCAATAAAAGACAATTGACTGGTCCCTTAGAATCTGTGCTAACTGCTCCTGCTAAACTATCGGTTTGATCCTGTATTTCGCTGTGGCACTCGCAGTACCTTGCCCAGGCCTGAGGAAGAGCTCGGTGCAGCTGGAAAGCTCGTCTCTCTCACCAGCAGAAGTTGGTCCATATACGACCTCACCCACCGGTACGTGGAGAAGCAGACAGTCAGTGCAAAGAGCACCACCTCCCGGCACACTCGTTTAGGATCAATACTACACACACTTCAATAAAGGTGTTGTTCTTCACTGGCAATGAGTGCTGAGTCCAGCTCTGAACAGTCTCTGCCTCTTTAACGTGCTGTGGAATGAGGATGTTCTCAGATGTGACTATCTACCCACACCCTGCTCCTTTTATACCCTGTGAACAGCAGGGGTGCTGGGACTAGGGGCGCAGGGGGCATGGCAGCACCCCCTGGCTTGAAGTGGTTTCCATCACAAATGGGGTTTACAGTTTTGTTCAATGGCTTTCAGCCTCCCCCCTCCACTAGACAAATTGTTCTGATGTCATTGATGACGTATGGGGGGTGGCATATGGGATCACATGCCACCCAGATTAGCTGCTTGGTTGTACTGAGCATGCTCAGTAACATCTGCTGAAGCCACTGCCCTCTCTCTCTCTCTCTTTCTCCCCCCGCCCCCCCCACTGTCAGCAGTTCCAGGTCATTTCAGCGATGACGAGGGTTGATATTTGTGTAAATGTTGTCGTCATCTGTCTCTATTGGTCGTATCTTCTCTTCCGTGTAAACCTCTTCCTCCGCTTGTGTGTCTCTTTCGTGGAAGTTAAAGTTAGCGTAAATCGCATCATCAGGTGGTGGAGGAGAAGACTGCAAAGCAAGAGGAAAATAAGTGAAGACCTCTAAAGTTCATGGAACAAATGCTGCATTCTCCAGTATTTTGAGGTTTCTGGAGCTCATAAGATTCCCCCTTGCCTTGAACCTCCCGGTCCCACTGCCTAGAACCAATGCTGCATTTTCTATTATCACTGAAGATCCTGTGCAATCACTAATTTATGTCCTCTTTATCTTTGCTCTAAGGCTAATTAATTCTTGATTCCCCTCTAACTTTTTAAATGTCGTACCACCCCTGATCCTATTCAGGAACTAGTGCTGCATTTTCTGTTACTCTGAAGTTCTTGGAGCTGCAGTCTGTAAAAGGAGAACTGATTTCTTTATTACCTGGAGTTGATGCTCAACACCCATTTCCCCTACGCTCGAGAGAAAAATTAAATGAGGCTCTTATGATAAGCTCTCCAACTCACCATCTCCATCTGATTCATCTCTGTCTCTGACCTGCTTTGAAGTGGTTCTGGAAAAAAAATGAAGTTGTGGCTAAGCTGGTTATTCTTTGATTACCTTTGGGTCACTTAAATGAAGGAGTTAGTTGTCAGTTTAGTTAGTTCATAGTGGAGCAGTATCTACATCCCACACGTTCCCACCCGAGTAGTTGCCATTAATTGGCGGCTTTGTTGGCAATCCAGCCAAAGGTGGAATAGACGTGGAGACTGAATACACCTTTCACACCTTGAGGTGCTTCCTCAGGTCAGGGAGGAGACATGGAATAGTCCTATCATTGCTCAGGTGGTATCTGTGCTTTAGTATGAGACTTCAGTAACTAAGGCTGCCAGTTCACCATCACTGCTGTACGTTCACTGGCAAAAACTCCCTGAATTACTCTTTATTCGGCTAAAGGAAGGACACAAAGAAGAATCTATTGGCATCCTATGAGCTCTCCTCCTACAGAAATTGCTTACACTTATTGTCCAAGTAAATCTTACCTTTGGAGCACTGTCTGCATCTCCACAAAAGGATACCGAGCACCAGAAAGAAGAGAAGTGTCCCAGCCACAGCCCCAGGAACAATGTAAGAGCTCATTAGCTTTTGGTCATGTGCTGTTGAAAGAAACATTAATTCACTGCTGTCCTACTAGACAGGGGCTACCGAGGCAGGGCAAGTTGAGTTATTGCACCTCTATCACCACTAGTTCTAGGGAAAGACAACATAGTTTGGGTCATGCATTACCACCTCTGCAGGAGTCCTGCTGGATAGGGACAGGGGAAGATGCTGTGAGCGAGGTCACTAGACCACCACCACTCAAGGAATCCCGCGGCAGAACAGCCGACGGAGAAACAGCAAACTGGGTCGCTGCTCCACCACTACTGGAAGAATAACCGACACCAACCTGGTGGATTCATTTGTCAGAAGATGGTATTTGCAATGGGCTCATCAGTTAGTATATAGTAAGGACTAGCTTACACCCTCACCCAGAATCAAACTGGAACCTGTGCTGAGGTTCAAAAAGATTTCCCTCATTTAAAAAAAAGACAGTATTCTACAGTTACGGTCCAAAACACTGCAGCTTACAATAGTGGTGCTGCCGTGAGTGGGTTGTTAGGGCTGTCATCTAGACACGACTTGGTTTTGTCCAAGACTGAAAGCAGAATCAGCAATATACCGAGATGCATTTCCATCCCGCTCAAAACTGGGAAATACTGGAAATCTTCTTACGAGAGAGCCTGTCATGGTGAAACTGACTGTTCAATAGGGGTGAGAAGAGCTTCTGAACCGGGAGCTGCTTCTCCAAACCGCTGAACCCTTTGTGAGTCACCCATCGCCAAGCCGCTCAGAGAATTCTGGTGGGCAGCAATGCTGTGCTGCTGAGCGAGGGACATCAGGAAAAGGGGAGAGGGTTGCAAATACTTTGATGACCAAAAAAAAAAAAGATGGTCAGGATCTGGAAAGCCACCGGGAATCACTGACTTCTCACTGCAAATCTCTCCATAACATTCCCTTCTCCTTCTGTTTGCCAGCAACTCCTGTGCCATCAGTATCACCCCATGTAAAGTATTAGCATCTGCTCTTCCTTTCCTAGTCCTTATTCTTCCCTAGGAAATACAGTGAAGATCTGAGAGGACAATGCTGCTATTTACCATGGATGGTCACTCTGGTTCCATTGCCACCGCCATTTTTACCAAAGTCACATCTGTAAATGGCTGGTGACTGGGGAGGTATTAAAATAAACGTCTCCCCCTCCAGTATTTTGTGTTCTTTTCCCAGCCTGGCCATTTAACATCCCCTGCTTCTCAGAGGTTAAAGTGATGCTTTCAGTTAGTTCCATTCTTAGCTTTATGATGCCTGGCAAGACCAGCAAACCATCTCCCCAGCCTCCCAAATGTTCACTCTGGAGAAGTTGCCTCCTGCAATATGGATCCTTATGTGAACCGGATCTGACATAAGAAGCAGCCCCAGGTTTCACCCATCCACAAATCAGACAGGAATTCATGTCTAACTACCCTACTATCTCTCATAGATTCCAGATTCCAGGCACGCAGGCAGGCTTTGAACGTACCAATGGGTGTGCATGCAACATGGGCAAGCAAACGTTTAGAGACTAATTTGAGGCCATGTGAAACATTTGGCTGTAAAGGATCTAAAATGCAAACATTGTTCCCCCTTATTACTGGCCTACAAGGCTCTATATTGCAGGAAGTTTAGTGCTTCTGGGCAGGCGTGGAGCACGCTCAGCTCCCATTGAAGGTGGCACTGACGACACTCAACACCTTCCAGGAGATATGTGCTCTTGTTCTCACTCGCTCACCCCCATTTCCCCAAGAAGATCAGGTAGGAAATTCTGGCACTTACTCTCGATGGTCACTTGGGTTCCTGTTCCATTCCCAGAGAGGTTCCTTGCTGTGATCCCCACCTCACACACGTAGGTTCCTGTATTAGATAAATCCACATTTTTCAAAGTCAGAGAGGCAAACCCATTGTCCAAATGCAGGGTTGTGATCACATCACTCTCATTCACCCTCCGTCCCATAGTTATACCATCGCACATACATGGGGCTGTGGTTATTGACTGTCTTGAATGTACAGTTAATGGCAATAAATCATTGACACTGGTTGGGGTTTGATTCACCATCAGGTCGGTAATTTCTGCAGAAAGAGAAACACAGATGATGGCACCTTCATTGAGAAACAGTTCCATGGGCCAGCAGACAAGGGCAGATGTACAAAATGAATCTCTCCAGTCCTGCTGTTTAGTTTCCCCTGCTTATTAAGAGTTTAAATTGATGTTCTTTCGTTTGGCCTCATATCAAGCTGTATTGTGAATGTCAAGACTTTTCTGCTCTGTTTAGTGAGCAGGTAACCCCAGAAGCTTCAGTCTAGACAAACCTCCTCCAGCAATGTGACTTCTTACCTGAACCTTGTGTACGCCTGACACGTCTGCCAAATTCCTCACATTCAAAACCTTCTTGAGACCTATTTCCCTCCACCAGCCCAAAGCAGGGCAAGAGAGAGGGTGGCCAATTCTCCGTTACAGAAAAATGGAATTCATTGAAGAATGTGAAATGGGCAGTTCGGAGAAGTGATGCACTTTTGCTGGCAATGGCAGGGGAGTGAGGATCGGGTGCAACCGTTACTCTGGGCAGGGCTGTGCTTACAGCGTAGCAAGAGAGTGTCAGCAAGTCTTTAGCACTGGTTTTACTGGTGGAAACTTCAGCAGCTCCAGGGCCAAGCGGCAGCTGAGCAGGGGTTTTGTGGATCTCCATGGCACCCAGATGTTGGATTGAAGGGCCTAAATTCCTGTGTGGATTTAGTTCTTTAATCTCTCTGTGTCTCACTTCCCAATCTACTGTTAGTACGTCTGCCTGTTCTCCCCACTTTTGTCTGCCTTGTCTGTTTAGAGTGTAAATTCTTTCGCTATGTCCATGTACAGTAGAGCTGATTGCAAATGTTCTGGCAAAACTTAGCTTAGACTGAAAATGCCAATGTGCTGAAGAGCACCGATTCACCAAATCGACTACAGACTTGACTCCACATTTGTGGATTTCCACCCCAACTTCGACAATCACCACCCAGCCATTAAACTCTCTAAGGAACACTCCCACACTAGCATCAACTTCCTGGACACCACCATCAGCTTCAACAATGGAACCCTACAGACAACCCTAGACAAGAAACCCACAGATCACCACACCTCATGTCATAAACCCAGTAACCAGCCCAAACAACCAAAAAAATCTGTAATCTACAGCTCAGCACTCATATAGCACAGAATATGCTCCTAGGAGGCAGTCTGGGATACACACCTTAATGCACTCAAAACCGCCTGCACCAAACAAGGGCATCCTACTAGAGAAGTATATTACATCATGGAATGGGTTGTCCAAATACCCTGAGAGAACATGCTTGAATACAGAAATAAAACCTCCTCTGACCGCACATCAATTGCTACCTACCACACTACACTGGAACCCCTACGGGGTATCATCAAACAACTATGACCCATACTCGATGGGGACCACATCCTGAAACAAGTCTTTCCTGATCTCCCAATTCTGACCTTCAAACAACCGCCCAGCCTCTCCAAGGGCATCATGAGACACAAGCTCCCCACAGACCAGGACACACCAACTCAAAGCAGCACCAGATCCTGCCAGAACAACAGATGCAAAATCTGCAGATATAGATCCACTGCTACAATGATCAACGCCCCCCACAACTCACCTTTCAAGATCCATGGAACCTACACATGCCTATTACAACCTGTGGGGTACCTCACCCAGTGCACTAAATGCCCCAATAACAACGATGTGGGTGAAACTAGACAATCACTATGCTCTTGAATGAATTCACACAGGAAAATGATACAAGACAAAACCACCCTGTCTCCTGTGGGGAACATGTCTCACAGGTCAGATACAGAGTGGTCCTCATCACTCAATCAGTTTCACACATACAGAATGGGAAGAGACTGTCTAGGAAGGAGCACGGCAGAAAGGGATCTAGGGGTTATAGTGAACCACAAGCTAAATATGAGTCAACAATGTGGTGCTGTTGCAAAAAAAAGCAAACGTGATTCTGGGAAGCATTAACAGGTGTGTTGTGAGCAAGACATGAGAAGTCATTCTTCCGCTCTACTCTGCACTGGTTAGGCCTCAGCTGGAGTATTGTGTCCAGTTCTGGGCACCGCATTTCAAGAAAGATGTGGAGAAATTGGAGAGGGTCCAGAGAAGAGCAGCAAGAATGATTAAAGGTCTTGAGAACATGACCTACGAAGGAAGGCTGAAAGAATTGGGTTTGTTTAGTTTGGAAAAGGGAAGACTGAGAGGGGACATGATAGCAGTTTTCAGGTATCTAAAAGGGCGTCATCAGGAGGAGGGAGAAAACTTGTTCACTGTAGCCTCTAAGGATAGAACAGGAAGCAATGGGCCTAAACTGCAGCAAGGGAGGTTTAGGCTGGACATCAGGAAAAAGTTCCTAACTGTCAGCGTGGTAAAACACTGGAATAAATTGCCTAGGGAGGTTGTGGAATCTCCATCTCTGGTGATATTTAAGAGTAGGTTAGATAAATGTCTATCAGGGATGGTCTAGACAGTATTTTGTCCTGCCATGAGGGCAGGGGACTGGACTCGACCTCTCGAGGTCCCTTCCAGTCCTAGAGTCTATGAATCATCCTCAAAGGAAGCCTGCACAACACTTTCAAAAGACGAGCCTGGGAGCTTAAATTCATAACTCTGCTAGACACTAAAAATCATGGACTGAACAGAGACACTGCATTTATGGCTTATTACAACAATCTGTAACCCACTAACTCCCTTTTTTTGTCCTGTGACTGCAGAAGTGTCAACGGGCCACTCTGCCTAGAACGGTCCCTTGAAATAGGTGTTAACTACTTATGCTAAATCAGCCATTCTACCTTGTAGTTATCGGTGACACTCAGAGTAAGGGCACATCTATACTTAAAACACTGCATCAGCCCAGCTGCACCACTGTCTACACAGGAGGTTAGGTTGGTGTAAATAACTAACTATGATGTAGATTTTTCACACCCCTGAGCAACGTAGTTATGGTGACATAGGTCTGTAGTGTAGACCAGACCTAAGTTTCCAGGAGCTGAAGAAGAGCCCTGTGTAAGCTTGAAAGCTTCTCTCTCTCTGTCTCTCACCAAGAGAAGTTGATACAATAGATTGAAGATATTCCCTCACCCACCTGCTCTCTCAAGTTGCGTATAAGGCCTCACAGGCTTAGCCAATCAGAAACCTCCCCTCTCGCCCCATCTCAAAACAGTTTTTGAATATCTGGGGCTTGACCCTGCATTCCTTGTGCAGCCAAACCCCCCACAGAAATCAGTGCAATGCAGGATCAGGACCATTGTACGTACCACAGAATGTCCCCCAGTTTTGCCCACAGCTCTGCCCTTTACGCTTTGTGCTGCTCCACCTCCCCCAGCACCACCTGCCCCAGCTCCCTGGAACCAGGCCAGTGTCCTGAGCTCCCCCGAAGGGTTTTGTAGAACAGAGAAGGAAATGCTGGTATTTACCATTGATGGTCACTTGGGTTCCAGTCCCAGGATATATCACATCTTTGCTCCCAACCCCACATACGTAGGTTCCAGAATCAGTGACGTCGGCTTTCTTCACAGTGAGGGAAAGAGACCTCTTTTCTGGATCTGCTGATAATATGATTCGATCTGTTCCATTCACCTTGGCTGTTACATTGTTTCTGGTTTTATTCCATTCAGCAAACCACTTGATTGAATTATTGTTTGTGTTGAATGTACACTCGATGGTGAACTCTGACCCTTCCATTGCACAGATAGAGGGGGGTGTCTGATTCACCACAAAGACAGCAGCAGTATTTTCGGCGGCTCCTGAAACACAAATTCAGTGTCACTATTTGAAATTATTGCAACAGGAGGAAGAATTAAATCAAACAAAATTGTTTGCAAATGATCCACTGCAGAATGTTTCCATTTCTCTACAAGGAAGCCAAGTGCCCGAGCAGGAACTCCCTGCTGAAGGTCACGGCATGAAGTTCAGAGCGGTGAGTGGGGAGGGCTCAGACTGGGCAGTTTGCACAGGCCCTGCTGGCACTGTTAGCCGGCCTGCCCGACTGGCTCCAGCCTGCCGTACGGGCTCCAGGGGCCTCTCCCTAAGTGCCAGCCAGAGAGCACTGGGTGACTCCTAGGGGTCTAGAGAGGAGCCCAGATGCAGGGTATTGGGCCTGCAGGCCCCAAGGTGGAGTATCTGCTCCAGGGAGGCAAATCTCAACAGCAATGGGCCAACCAAAGACTTGGGGGGAGGGTTCAAAGAAGGGAGACAGAGATGGGAGACACAAGACAAAAGGAAGATGGAGTGGGGAGAAGATTGAGGGAAAGAGAGAGCTGGGAGTGGAAAAGAGAGGATGGGAGAGAGAAAGTGACTGTGTGCAAAGCAGGGGAGAGGGATAGAAAGATGTAGGGGGTCTAAGGAAGGGGAAGTAGAATAGACAAGAAAATGTGAGGAAAGTACGAGATGGAAGGAAAAGACAATGATCCTCGTTGTTGTTGTTGATACTTATTCCCATTGCACCTCGAGTCCTCAGCCACTAGTCCAGCCCCGTTGTGTCAGGCCTGGTACGTACTGTCAGAGCCAGTCCCTGCCCTGAGGAGCTCACTGGCTCAGAGTGGGAGGAGAACAAGAGATGTTGTAGAGGGGGAGTTTCCTTATTCCCTAGGCACAGGGGCCCCACCAGTCTCTTCCCAGTAGGGGGCCTGAGATGGGCCAGACAGAAAATTGGGGGGCTAAGCCCCCCATTGCCACAAGGCCCCACCCCTCTTTGTAGCCCCTCTCCATGGCCAAGTCGTAGGCCGGGACTGGGCAGTGAAGGTGTTGGCTGCTGACAGCCAGTAAGAGCTGCCCTGGCAGGGGAACCTGGCTCCAGGGCCGGCAGATCCCTCAGGGAGCAGCAACCACAGGGGTGGGGCCCAGGAGCCTGGGCTGGAGTGGGTCAGTCTGGGCTGCTGTGGGGAGCCCTGGATCTACCACCTGCCCTGGGTGCTGCACCCTGGGGCGTGGGGATAGGGATCAGGGGCTGTTCTCGGGCACCCCAGTCCCCTTCCCAGGTGTATTTCTCCACTGCTGCTGGAGCTGGGAGCCCAGTCAGCAGCCTCTGCTCTCTCCACTCTGCCTTCAGAGCTGGGCAGATGGAGAGTGGCAGCTGCTACAACAGGGCTAAGGCAAATTTTGGGGTGGTTATAGCCCCTGCAAGCGCTGCCCCCGCCTGTGCACTAGACCACACTGCCTGCCCCCAATATTATTATTATTAAGCAGTGCTGCTAACACACACAACACTCTACAGAACAAAGAGCAGGACGATGTATTTCTGTCTTACAGAGCTGATGAAATACCTTCTATTCCATCAGTAACTAGGCAGGATGTAAACTAGCAATGTTACAGGTAAACTTTTTTTTAATTCCGTGGGACTGGATAACTTGCACCCAAGAACATTAAAAGAATTGTCTGAGGAGCCTGCAGAACCTTTTTGTTTTTAATAACTCTTGGCACAATGGGGATGTTCCAGAGACCAGGAACAAAAGCTAATGTTGTGCCAGTATTTTAAAAGGGTAAACGGGGTGACCTGGAAAACTATCAGCTGGTTAGTCTGATTTTAATCCCAGACAAACAAACCTGATATATTTTTTGATGATGAATTTGGTTGATGAAGGTAACTGACATGATACACTTAGGGCTTGTACACACTACCACTTATATTGGTATGTTGCTCGAGGTAACTAAGCCACCCCCTGGAGCGATGCAAGTTACACTGACCTAAGCACCGATGTGGACAGCGCTATGTCAGGGGAAGAGCTTCTCGCACAGACACAGTGTTGCCTCTCATGGAGGTGTATTTATAGTGCCAATGGGAGAGTGCTCTCCCAGCGGCATAGAGCATCTTCACCACACATGCTACACTGGCGCAGTAACGTCTAGTGTTGACTAATCCTTAGACTTCTCTAAGGCCTCTGATATTCTGATTTTGTATGGTGCTGTTTTTTAATCAACATAGAATATAGACTTGTAGGACTGGAAAGGACCTAGTCCAGTCCCCTGAACTCATGGCAGGGCTAAGTACATCTGTATTGAACAGTATAGAATCATCGAAGCGTAGGGCTGGAAGGGACTTCAATAGAATAGGTCACCTACTCCAGTGCTTTGCCCTCAAGGCAGGACTAAGTAATAACCAGCCCAGCCCTGGCAGGTGCTTGTCCAACCTGCTCTTAAAAATCTCCAGTGATGGAGATTCCACAACCTCCCTAGGCAATTTATCCCAGTGCTTAACCACCCTGACAGTTAGGAACTTTTTCCTAATATCCAACCTAAACCACCCTTGCTGCAATTTAAGCCCATAGCTTCTTGTTCTATCCTTAGAGGTTAAGGAGAACAATTTTTCTCCCTCCTCCTTGTAACAATCTTGTATGTACTTGAAAACTGTTATCATGTCCCCCCTCAGTCTTCTCTTGTCCAATCTAAACAAACCCAATATTTTTCAATCTTCCCTCATAGGTCATGTTTTCTAGACCTTTAATCATTTTTGTTGCTCTTCTCTGGACTTTCTTCAATTTGTCCACATCTTTCCTGAAATGTGGCACCCAGAACAGGACACAATGTTCCAGTTGAGGCCTAATCAGCTCGGAGTAGAGCAGAAGAATGACTTCTCGTGTCTTGCTTACAACACTCCTGATAATACATCCTGGAATATTTGCGCTTTTTTTTTTTGCAACAGTGTTACACTGTTGACTCAAATTTAGTTTGTAATCCACAATGCCCCCAGATCCCTTTCTGCAGTGCTCCTTCCTAGGCAGTCATTTCCCATTTTGTTTGTGTGCAACTGATTGTTTCTTCCTACGTGTCCTTGCTGAATTTCATCCTGGTTTCTCCAGTTTCTCCACATCAGTTTGAATTTTGATCCTATTCTCCAAAGCATGTGCAACCCTTCCGAGCTTGGTATCATCTGCAAACTGTATAAGTGTACTCTCTATGCCATTATTTAAATCATTGTTGAACAGAACTGATTCCTGTGGGACCCCACTCGATATGGTCTTGCACCTTGACTATGAACCATTGATAATAACTACTCTCTGGGAATCTTGCATCCGACGAAGTGGGTATTCACCCACATAAGCTCATGCTCCAATACGTCTGTTAGTCTATCAGGTGCCACAGGACTCTTTGCTGCTTTTACAGATCCAGACTAACACGGCTACCCCTCTGATACTCTCTCGGAACTGTTTTCCAATCAGTGATGCAACCTAGTAGCTTCATCTATGTTGTACTTTTCTGGTTTGTTTATGAGAAGGTCATGCGAGACAATATCAAAAGCCTTACTAAAGTCCAGATATACCACATCTACTGCTTCTCCCCTATTCACAAGTCTTGCTAACCTGTCAAAGAAAGCTATTAGGTTGGTTTGACATGATTTGTTCTTGACAATTCCACGCTGACTGTTACTTATCACCTTATTATCTTCTAGGTATTTGCAAATTGATTGCTTAATTATTTGCTTCATTATCTTTCTGGGAACTGAAGTTAAGCTGATTGGCCTGTAATTCCATGAGTTGTCCTTATTTCCCTTTTTATAGATGGGCACTAGATTTGCCCTTTTCCAGTCCTCTGGACTCCCTCCCCTCTTCCATGACTTTTTGAAGATAATCACCAATGGCTCAGGTACCTCCCCAGTCAGGTCCTTGAGTATTCTAGGATGTGTTTCATCAGACCCTGGTGAGTTGGAGACATCTAATTTTTCTAAGTAATTTTTAACTTGTTCTTTCCCTATTTTAGTCTCAGATCCTTCCTCATTTTCACTGGCATTCACTTTGTGAGACGTCCAATCACTACTAACCTTTTTGGTGAAAACTGAAACAAAAAAGTCATTTAGCACTTCTGCCAATTCCACACTTTTTCTGTTACTGTTCCCTCCCCGCCCCCCCACCCCGCCCCGTTGAATAACGGGCCTACCCTGTCCTTGGTCATCTTCATGCTTCTAATGTGATTTAGCTCAAAGAAGTTCTGGGCTTGATGCAGGAATTACTAAGCGAGATTCTGTGTCCTGTGTTATGTAGAAGGTCAGTGTAGATGTTCATAATGATCCCTGCCAGGCCTTAAAATCTAAGAAAGCCAGAAACACAGGCCATTATTCTGCTGCACCTTGTGCAGTCAATTATACTGTGCAAAGTGTGTGTAAAATAAAGCAATTCTGCTTTCTTTCCTTTGCACAGGTGCAAGTGATGACAGAAGATGCAGGCGGAGGAGGGAAGGGGCGGTCAGGTGCACAATCTTAAAGAGAGACCATCCATTTTCACTAGCATGTTAGACTCAAGGTTCTTTTCTCCTTCCATTACCAGCCTCTGCTTCTACAGGGAATCAGATGTCACGTCCACTAAGAGACTATAAGTCATATCCAAAATATCTAGAGTTCAGAGTTTGCCTGCCATCCCTATATTCTCGAGAGATTCACTGCACAACTGTCCTCCTGCTCTGCAGATTCAGCTGTGCAGTCTTCCCTCTGAACCAGAGATACAGACTGTTTGTTTACTCAAAGAATCAACATGGAGGCAGTCCTGTCCCAACACCATTGTCTCCCCAACAAGCTGGTTAAGCTTATAGGGCTGTTTAAACTCCCTAACAATTTTTATTCCATCTGAAATCTCCTCAAAGCTCCGCACCACGGATTTTTTCAAAGCAAATTCAGTGGATTCATCTTCATTTGAAACACTTTGGCCACTAGGCACCAACACACTTTCCTCAGAAGAGAGACTGTTTACTATTAACAATGGCCCATTAAGAGTCAATGGAAACAATTCCTTTTTGCCCCTACCAGGCACAGCTACTGACCTTTTACAGACTTCAAAGACGACTTCTGTCTGCTCTACAACCAGAAATGAGCTGGAGAAACAGTCCCCTTTAACAGACAAACGGCTTGGGATAGCCTTTCTCTTGTCCCAGCACACATGGCTGTTCAGGGACCATTGCTTGGAGACTGGGGTAGCTCCCTTCATAGGCAAGTCATTACCCTTAACAGTCACAGGAACATTTCCTTCACTGTCACAGTTCTCCACACTGGTAACATGTAAGGTGGCAAGTTTGTAGAAATTTTGGTGGTGCCCAGAACCCGCCCCCAACTCCGCCCCCCCAAACTCCACCCCCACCTGCCTAAGGCTCTGGGAGGGGGCTCGGCGGGGGAGGTCTGGGGTGCAGATCCTGCGTTGGGGATTAGGGTGCAGGAGAGGTGCAGGGTGCAGGCTTTGGGATGGAGTTTGGGTGCTGGGTGCAGGCTCTGGGCTGGGGCAGAGGGTGGGTGTGCACGAGGGGGTGAAGGGTGCAGGCTTTGGGACGGAGTTTGGGGTTGGGAAGGGGTGTGTGGGAAGGGGGAGGGGGTGCACCTTCTGGGGAGGGAATTTGGGGATAGGAGGGAGTACAGGGGTGAGAGCTGTGGGGCTGAGGATGAGGAATTCATGATGCAAGAGGGGGCTCAGGGCTGGGGCAGAGGATTAGGGTGTGGGGGGATGAGGGCTCTGGCTGGTGCTGAGGTGTTCATGATGCAGGAGGGGGCTCAGGGCAGAGGGTTGGGGTGTGGGGTGAGGGCTGTGGGGCTGAGGATGAGGGGTTCATGATGTGGGGGGGGCTCAGGGCGGGGCAGAGGATTAGGGTGCGAGGGGATGAGGGTTCTGGCTGGGGATGAGGGGTTCGGGCTGGGGCAGAGGATTAGGGTGCAGAGGGATGAGGGTTGGGGCTGAGGATGAGGGGTTCATGCTGTGGGGGGGCTCAGGGCTGGGGCTGAGGATTAGGGTGCTGGGGGATGAGGGCTCTGGCTGGGGCTGAGGATTAGGGTGCGAGGGGGGTGAGGGATTCATGTTGCATGGGGGGGCTCAGGACTGGGGCAGAGGATTAAGGTGCGAGGGGATGAGGGTTCTGGCTGGGGCTGGGGGATTAAGGGTTCATGATGCGGGGGGATGAGGGCTCTGGCTGGGGCTGAGGATTAGGGTGCAGGGGGATGAGGGCTCTGGCTGGGGCTGAGGGTTTGGGGCATTGGAGAGGCTCAGGGTAAGGGCAGCCTGCCTTGCCTTTAGTGGAATGCAGGCACTAGGACCCTGGGGCAGCAGACAGCCGTTCTGCCGGGAGCCAATCTCTGACAGCTCCAGCAGGCAGGGACGCGGCGGCGGCAGGTGGGGGCTGGAACCTGCTCCAGGCAGGGATGCAGCGGGGGGGAGGCCGGCGGGGGCCGGGGCCCGATCCAGGCAGGGCCAGGGGGGAGACCCAGCTCCAAATATTGCTGGAGCAGGGCACCCAGCCCCTGAATATTCCTGGAGCCTGGGCACCGCAGGTGTATATAACCTGCCGCCTATGGAGGCAGGTTATATTTCACATTCCACTAACCTGGCCTTCCCAGACTGTCCAGTTAGACAGAGTCCCAACTGGAACCTTTAGGCCCGACTGGGAGGCAAATTGATAACAGTCAGAGCAGGGACACCTACAGTTAAGGATGCCGAAAGGTTTCCATTCTAACCGTTGGTTTTTCAGTTGCTCAGAATTTTCCAACATTTTTGCTTATTGGGCTATTGCTTATCTGTGCAAAGGGGAAATTTTGGGGAAAGATTAAGCCAAAACTAAGTTTTGATGATGAGAAATGTGAAGAAACACACTTTTCCCAGGATAAAACAAAAATTCAGTGCAATGTTTTCTTTAAAACCTCTGCAGCCAAAACACTTTGGGATAAACTGCCTCTGCAGCTGGTCGCTCCAGGGGTGATATAAAGGACTCAGGGCTCCCAGCCACAGCTGGAGCCCTGAGGCCTTTAAATTTTGATTTAAAGGGCCCCGGGATTTAAAGGCCCCGCCTCTTCTGGTTGAGGCCACACCCCCAGCTGAGGACTCTGGCGTACCGGTAAGTCCTTTAAGTTACTTTCACCCCTAGATCCAGACATTCTCAGTGCAGTCAGCAGGCCCAGGGAGGCACTTGCAGAGGAGAGACCTGGCCTGGACCATGCCTGTGCAGAGGAGTTCATCGGCCCCTGGCCTGGGTGGAGCAGGAGTAACTGATGGTGCCACAACACCACTCCCCTCCCAGGGCTTTCCCAGGGATAGTCTGTGAATTCTCCCCTGGCAGGGTCAGCGGCAGGCCACCAGAGCTGCAGGAAGGCTTACCCCAGTTAATGGCGGCAAAGCACAGGAGTCGGGCGCCATTCCAGCCACATCCCCAAGCCCTTGGACTGGAGCAGAGTCCTCCGGCGCTGCCCTAGGGGTCAGAAAAACATGTCCATAAACCCCTCTGTGCTTCCCAGCAGCCAGCTCCAGGCATATTGGACACACTGAGCTGAACCAGACCCTGTTGGACACACCCGGCTGACACAGACACTATCTCTGATTAATTCCTGTACCTGAGTCTATAGACCGGGGCTGTGAGAGGCAGCGCGTGGGTGTAAAACACAGTGCAGAACCCTCTGGCATCTTCCCACCAGGGGCTGAGCCCAGCCTTGCCCAGAGATCTGGGGGAACGGAGGGGGGCTCTGAACCGGTTACGCTAGGGTGGTGGTGTGGCAAGGGCTGCAGTGCTGGCTGCTCCTCTCAGCCGGGTCTCAGCTTCCCGGCGGTGGCTGGCTGGCTCCCCAGGCAGCCTCCCAGGCTGGAGAGGCTCCATGCTGTCTTTTGACTGGCAGGGAGGCTTTGAGTGAGGCTGTCTCTGGTAACCCATCTCCACTTTCCCAACCAGTCCTCATGCTGGGGTTGCTGCTCTTCTCTTCCCAGTGACCCCACAAAGCCCGGCTGTCCCAGCCACCTGGCTGGAATTGGGGGGCCCAGGGAGCCATTGGCAGCATTCAGTAAAGTCATTAGTGTAGGAGATCTGGAGGGACGGCAGAAAGGAAGGGAAGGGGAAAGCGGGGAAGAGCCCCCCCCATGCAGTTTTTAACCTTTAGCTCTGCTTCCCAGGTCAGGCTCTGGAGCTGATGTGCAGGGGATATTCATGGGTGCCTGGGGGAGAGAGAGCCTCCCAGCCCAGGTGACTGGGTGAAAGCCCAATTGCACAGGAGTGGAAGTGGGGGCTCTCCTTATCCGCTCAGGGCTGGGCTGGGGGGTGGGGAGGGGTTCTCTCCCTGGCCACTCGGGGCTGGGGAACGGGGGGTTCTCCTTGGCCATTCAGTGCTGGGCAGTGTGGTGGGGGGTTCTCCCTGGGCAGCTCAGGGCTGGGTGTGGATGAATGAGGGGGCTTCCCGACAGCTCATGGCTGGACAGTGGAGGGGGTGGGGGCTCCCCTGACAGCTCAGGGCTGGGCAGTGGGGGGGGCTCCCCTGACATCTCAGGGCTGGGCAGTGGGGGGGGGGGCTCCCCTGACAGCTCAGGGCTGGGCAGTGGGGGGGCTCCCCTGACAGCTCAGCGCTGGGCAGTGGGGCTCTGCTGGTTGAAGCTGGGTGGTCTCATTTCAATTAATCTTGGTCAGTTGAGCACAGGAGAGAACTCAACCCCCCTCACCACCTGGAGTTTCCTTCTGTGGGGGTCTGTGGGGCACTGTCAGGGCATCGTCCTGTTGCCCGTCAAGGGTCCTGCTCTGGGGGCCATTTGGGGTCTCTGTTCCTGGCACTGTCCCCTGTCCCCACACTCAGAGGTGTCTGGGGCGGAGGGTGGGGGCTGTTGCTAAGGAGCCAGCTTGTAGCTCTCCCTTGTGAGCAGCAGCTCCTCTGCCTGCCTCACTCCTCCCTAAACACTGCCCAGGTGAAGCCAGCCATGTCCCCGGGTAGAAGAAGGTGCTAGACCTACCATCTCCAGTGCGAGCTGCCAGCCTCCACTCTCCTCCCCTCTCGCTCAATCTCTGGACCAGAGACGACTTAAACCGTCCCTCTGCTTGGCTGTGTCTTGCAGCACTTCCTTCTCAGCGTGCAGAACCTCACTGCATCCCTTCCCTGTTCCTCCCCCCATACCGAGTCACAGCTTGAGGGGTCATTGGACCAGAGAGAGCGTGACTGTGAAGCCTGGTGGGTAGGGACTGACCTGGGAGGTGGGAAATCCAGGGCCCAGTCCCCCTGCTCCAATGATTTGGTATTGATCCAGCATACGACAGCTGAAACCGAGGGCTCCTCCATCAGACTATCCCTTAGCCCAGTGGTTAGGAAACCTGTCCTGGGAGGTGGGAGACCCCTGTGCAAATCCTTTCTCCCCCGCAAGCAAATGGAGGAAATGACCCTGGCGCTTAAGTCTGGGGTTTAGCTGCCTGTGATTTTCTTGGGGTACCCAGGACTGTGAGTCACCCTGTAGCCAGAGGGAGCCTTGCTGTGGTGGCTGGGGTCAGCTCCCTAACCCCCCCAGCCTGTCAGCCACTCAAGCACTCTCCTAGGGTTAGGCCGACCCTGTCTGCCTCACAGGTGCACCCCAATCCCCTTGAAGCAATCCCCTGTGATATCCAGCCCCTGATGCTGCTACTCCCAGAAAACCCAGAGCCTCTGACCCCAAAGGAGCAACATATCCCACTTTATCAGTTTCACCTTAAATCATTGCTCCTGTGAACCACACAGCACCTATAGTGAAACACGAGAAGGTTTATTTAAGAGAGAATACAGAGTCCACAAGAAACAAGAGAGCAGTTGAAACCAGTGGTTACAATACAAAACAAAATCATAAAATGCAGACTAGGGCCACACTTATCAATAGTTCCCTTTCCTAGCTGGCAAAATAATGCCCTCACCCCCGTTCCACCCAAGTTCAGTCTGTTGCAGAATTCGCTAGTGTCGCAGGAACCAGGCTCCAAACGTTCATAAAACACCCCCATTGAGCAAGATGTTTCCTCAGTGAATGGATTCAGGGGGCCTCTCCCCTTCAGTGTTACACTGAAAACGTCTTTTGTTTCTATTCCCAGGCAGGATGATCCCTTGTCTGTTGCAAGGTTCCTTTTTTTTACTGCCAACTGGTTTAGATGGTTTGCAGTTGTCTCGGAGCTGGGAAGGGGGACGCGGGGTAAAGGCTCTGCGGCGTCAGAGCTGGGAGCAGAGCACTGGGGAACAGACTCTGCCGGCGTGTAGAGCTCTGGATATATTTGCTTGGAACTAACCCCAGTAAACATCACGTTGCCAGCTCTTCTGCTTTCTGGACTTCTGTTTCCTGTCTGCGTGACAAGAACCCGGGGAGAGGGTGAAGGGAAAGTGCTCTAACAGCTGGAACCCGGGGAGAGGGGGAAGGGAAAGTGCTCTAACAGCTGGAACCCAGGGAGAGGGGGAAGGGGGAGCCCTCCAACAGTCTCTTCCTCTCCCTGTGCTTCAGTTGCTGAATCTGTGAAATGGGAATAAGGACACTGAGCTCCTTTGCACAGCACCTGGAGATCTTCTGATGGAAAACACTGTGTAGGAACCAGGTGTTATTACTCTAGGAGACTGGAGCCTAGTCAGATGCTGACTTAACAGAGCTCTCTGCCAGAATGGGGTCAAGTACCAGAGGGGCGGGGGGGCGTGTTATTCTGGATCTGTAAAAGCAGCAAAGAATCCTGTGGCACCTTAGAGACTAACAGACGTATTGGAGCATGAGCTTTCGTGGGTGAATCCCCACTTGGTCAGACGCACGTCTTACTCTCCCAGAATGGAACGCACTGTCTGGTATTGGGCTAATTACAGGGTGTTCATTTTAAGGATGGGTTGGATAACTATCGGCTTGTACTTGTGAGGAATGGGATACGTGGGATACGTGGACTGCATGGCCCTTGCACATGAGAACTTCCCAGGAGAGAACAGGAGCACTTGTGGCACCTTGGAGACTGGAGAGCGATTTCAAGGAAGTTCAGATTTTGGGGAGAACCAAAGCAGAAACTTCCAGCTTCCAGGCTTCCCTCAGGGAAGGGCCTTGTCAATTCTTGTGAGCCCCTCCCCCACCTATCCCCACTATAGTGATCTCAGCTGTACGGGTGCTGTGTCAGGGCCCCTCACCAGAGTTCACTTCCCTCCACTGCAGCTTCAGCCAAGATCCCCCTCAATGCCGCCTCTTGCCGGGAAGTCTCCTCAGTGTCCCCTCTTTGCAAAGCCCTCTGTGGAGAGGGTGACAGGACCCCTGAGCGGAGTTCTTGCCTCCAGGTAGGAGCCTTGTTCCCCTCAGTCTTGCTCTCTCCGTTCAGTGACATTATCTGACCAACTTGAGGCTCCTGTACAGTCCTGGTGAGGACCCAAAAGGTCATGGAGGGTTTCAGGTAGAAAGCTTAGGCAATGAGTTCTCCAGCTGTACTTCCCCTGTCCGCTGCTCTTCACTAATGGATGGTGGCAATGAGCCACGTAACATCTGCGTGTCAGGCTGCCAGGCTCACACATTGCCTGGGCTGGTAGCTGTGAGCTCTGCTACCAGCTCCAGAGTTCCAGTACCATGGTGACTGACACTCGTAAAACACAGACAAGGTGGGTGAGGCAGGTAATCTCTTACTGAACCAACTTTTATGGCTTTCAAGCTCCACAGAGCTCCTCAGGTGACAAGAAGCTCAAAAGCTTGTCTCTTCCACCATTGGAACTTGCTCCAGTAAAAGATATTACCTCACGCATCTTGTCTGTGTCGTCTCCTGGGACCAACACAGCTACCCCAGCGCTCCTGATCTGGGCAAGTTAGATTCTGTTACAGTGGCTGGATTGGTGCAGACAGCCTGAAAGAAAATTGTACAGGGACTTTGGCGCTAGACCTGGTCAGAAAATATTTAATATTTTCCACAAACTTTTAAAGGAATAAATGACTGTTTCTGTGAATTCTTTGGGGTTTTTATTTAAAGTCCCTAAACTTTTTCAGTTTTCAAAAACTGAATTTTTTGGCTCTCCTGCAAATCATTTTAAATGCAAAACCTCACTGACATTGTTTCCAAAATAACTTTCATCAGGAAATTTTTGAACAAAGTTTGACCAGCTCTGCTGGAGATCAGGGTTCTCTCCTGCCTCATTTGAGCACTGGACCACTTGCAGCTTGGTGCTTGGTCTATTGCGAGGTCACTGGACCAGATCCACCAAGATATTTAGTCTCCTAATTCCCAGGGATTTCCACAGGAGTTCAGGGCCTAAATACTTCTTGAGGATAAAGACTGTCCCACTCTGATTCTTCAGTTCTCCAAAGTGCTCTGCCAAAACCAGGGTAGGAAAAATCTGCTATTTCAAGAGTGAAATACAAGCAAGAAAAACCTTGTCCCAGGTCACAAACCCTATTCTGTTCCCTGTTCAAGTGAGCTCACAATGCCCCAGTGATGTAGGAAAGTGCAGTTAATCATAGTTAACAGGCTGGGAAATGGACAATGTTAAGGCTGATGGGAGAAAAGGACATTGTATCTCCAGTAACTTATCAGTATCTTAAGATGCAGGAGACTGGTTCCAGTGTTAGTCATGGGAGGCAGTGATCTGCCAGCAACAATTCTGCCTGTGGTCAAAGACAATGGCTATTAAATGTCCAGTGACGTTATGGGCTGAAGTGTCACCACTTTGAACCTGGAAACTGCTCCCCTCCCCTGTGGTTGTTACATCCCAGCAGCAATCACAGGCCAGGGGTTAACTGACTTGGGCTCTAAGGTTGGCCAGTCAGAGAGTGATGTGACTCCCCCCTGAAGCTATTGAAGGGACGCTGACACAGCCCATGCAGGAGGGGAGTTTTAGCAACAAGCAGGGTTTGTGGAGCAGAGACCCTGGAGGACTCTGCAGCACAAATGGCATTTGTGGCTGCTGCTGGTGGTACCTCTTGTGGGGGGAGAGGCAGAAGTGATGGGCTTTCCCTGTGCTAAATTAAGGAAGCAGCAGTGACTAGCCAATAAAGAGGACTATTAGTTGAATTTCCAAAATAATGTCTCTGAAAAACCAGTTCTGTCCTGTCTCCAGAGGACCCTGCTTAATACTTTTGAAGTTTATTCAGGGCTCATGAAAAGGGGTTCCCTGATCCAGGCGGAGCTCAGGGCTCTGTAGGGAAGAGGGTGTATGGGGACTCAGGTGGAACCTCCAGGGCCAAGGTGAAAGCCATGATCTTCTGCAGAACAGGAAATGGGACACCTGTTTTATGGTTCCCATCCTGAGGACTGGAGATGCCCCAGAATGACTGGAGGCTCCAGGATGGAGTTACTGATGGTTCAGAGACAGAAGGAGCAGCTGTTGGCAGAACATCAGGCCACTGGGGAGGAGAGGGGTGGCCAGATCCTGATGATCAGGAGCTTGAGGGAGAGCTAGAGACACTGTGCAGAGACCTTGAAACCCTGGAGAAGATGAAATTCTATAGACTGACTGGCATTAAGGAGTGTGGGGCACTTGGGGAACATGGCTATAGGACTATGATATATGGAGTTTGTTCTGGGTTGGTGGTGAGAGCAGTCCAGAGAGGGCCCCTCACATAAGGGAAAGGCAGGTTTTTCTGAAGGAGGGTGTATGTCACTCGGTGGCTGGCACCAGGAATTGAAGTAGGTTCTGCATCCCTGTTGGACGAATGAAGGGGGCCAGGCAGCACCTGGGGCTCTCAGGGCCAGAGGGCAATTCCCGAGAGGGAGGGGCTGTGAGGAGGATGGAGTAGGAAATGGCAGGAAGCATCTGCCAGAGTCCCCTGAGGCCTGGTCTACACTAGGCGTTTAAATCGGTTTTAGGAGCGTAAAACCGATTTAACGCCAAAACCGTCCACACTAGGAGGCACCTTATATCGATTTTAATGGCTCTTTAAACCGGTTTCTGTACTACTCCCTAACGAGAGGAGTAACGCTAGTATCGGTATTAACATATCGGATTAGGGTTAGTGTGGACGCTGATCGACGGTATTGGCCTCCGGGAGCTATCCCACAGTGCACCAGTGACCGCTCTGGACCACAATCTGAACTCGCATGCAGTGGTCAGGTAAACAGGAAAAGCCCCGCGAACTTATGAATATTTCCTGTTTGCCCAGCGTGGAGCTCCGATCAGCACGGGTGGCGATGCAGTCCGAAATCAAAATAAAAAAAGAGCTCCCGCATGGACCATGCGGATGTGATCGCTGTAAGGGCAGGCAAATCCGTTCTATCAGCGCTCCGTTACAGAAGATGAAATTCAGAATCCTTTTTTAAAAATCTCCAGACAGACGCCATAGCAGGGACTCAGCGCACTGCGGCGTGACAAGCGTAATGGAAAGCCAAAGAATCAAATGGATGCGCATGGACTGGAGGACTGAAGCTATCCCACAGTTCCTGCAGCCTCCGAAAATTATTTGCATTCTTGGCTGAGCTCCAAATGCTTCTAGGGTCAAACACAGTGTCCGCGGGTCAGGGCATAGCTTGGCAATCTACTCACCCACCCCCCACCCACCCCCAGAAGCGAAAGGTAAAACAATCCTCTGACTCTTTTACATGTCACCCTATCTTTACTGAATGCTGCAGATAGACGCGATAGTGCAGCACTCAACACCAACATCCTTGCTCCCCCCCCCGCCATGGGCGGCTGATGGTACAATACGATGGAAATCCATCCTCATCATCAGCATAAGCTGATCGTACAAAAAGATGGAAATCCATCCTCATCATCAGCCTCAGCTGATGGTACAAAAGGACTGGTAACCGTCCTCGTCATCAGCCTATTGGCCCTAATTTTTTCTGGTGGATGGATGGTGCAATATGGCTGGTAACCATCCTCATCATAGCAACAGGGGGCTGAGCTCCATCAGCCCCCACCCTTCATGTGTAAAGAAAAGATTCAGTTACCCCTGGACTAGCAGTGGGATGCTGGGCTTCTCTCCTACACACTGCTTAATGTCCTGTCTGGACTATCATAGCAGCTGGAGGCTGCCTTCCACTCATTTCTCACTAACAAGTCAGTGTGTCTTATTCCTGCATTCTTTATTAATTCATCACACAAGTGGGGGGACAATGCTACGGTAGCCAAGAAAGGCTGGGGGAAGAACGGAATCAACAGGTGGGGTTGTTACAGGAGCACCCCCTGTGAATAGCATACAGATAATAATTTCTGCAGGCTCTGACACAGAGCAGCTGTGCTCTCTGGTTCTATGATACGGTGGTTCTCTAGCACACTTGCCTATATTAGGCAGCACTGATTCTATTTTTAGATACCAAAAAGGAGGGATTGACTCAGGGAGTCATTCCCAATTTTTGCTTTTGCGCCCCTGGCTGATCGGCCAGGGGCACTTATGACAGCAGCTAATGGTACAAAACGATGGAAGGTGCAATATGGCTAGTAACCAATCTTGGCTTTTGCGCCCCTGGCTGATTGGCCAGGGGCACTAGCAGCAAATGGTACAAAAGGACTGGTAGCCATGATCATCCTCAGTTCCAATTTATGGAAGGATTTGGATGGTGCAATATGGCTAGTAACCATCTCTGCTGTCATGCAAAAGCAAAAGCATGCTTCTGTGTAGCGCTGCTGAATCGCCTCTGTGAGCGGCATCTAGTACACATACGGTGAGAGTCACAAACGGCAAAACAAGCTCCATGATTGCCATGCTATGGCATCTGCCAGGGCAATCCAGGGGAAAAAGGCGCGAAATGCTTGTCTGCCGTTGCTTTCCCAGACGAAGGAGTGACTGACGACATTTACCCAGAACCACCCGCGACAATGATTTTTGCCCCATCAGGCACTGGGATCTCAACCCGGAAGTTCCAAGGGGCGGGGGAGGCTGCGGGAACTATGGGATAGCTACGGAATAGCAACCCACAGTGCAACGCTCCAGAAATCGACGCTAGCCACGGACCATGGACGCACACCACCGATTTAATGTGCTTAGTATGGCCGCGCTCCACCCGATTTTATAAATTCTGTTTTACAAAACCGGTTTATGCACATTCGGAATAATCCCGTAGTGTAGACGTACCCTGAGATGCAGAAAGCGAGCTGAGAAACTGGCTTGATTAGTTCTAGTTTGGGACTAACCTGTGTCAGAGCCTGGGTGTGGCAGTGAGCCCTTGGCAAGCTGGGGAGAAGCCTGGCCGTGCAACGGTTCCTGCTTCCTTCTTTGGAAGGAGTCTCATGTAGACCTAGGCTGTCACAGATGCTGCCTTCAATCTGATCTCCCCTCCCTTGCCGGGGTCTCTTCATCACTCTCCCTACTCCTGTGACTCTGTCCCTCTGTCACTGGCCACACGCTGAGTTCCTGCATCTCCCTCTGGAACCAGTGGGAGCTGCAGGTGCCCAGCCTCTGTCTGTCCTGTGCCTTTGTGCCATCAGCCCCACACTCTGCTCGGTGTCTGGTGGTGTTTGACCCTGGCTAATGCTTGGGGATGGTGTGTGTGAGACGGATGCACAGTTAAGCTCTGCCCTTCTCCATGAAGGGAGGCAGCAGACTTTGTTGTAGGTGGGGCTGTGATCACCAGCGCTGCAGAATGTGTCACATGTTGGGATCTGGGGTTTTAACTGGTGGTTTTATACCCCTGCAGCCAGCTCCTCCTAGGCAGGGTGTGTACAGACCGTGGTGCAGTGTTCAGGCCAGGCTGAGATGGGCCGGAACCATCCTTCCACCTCTCCATCTTGTGGCGGGGGGAAGGGTTACAAGAAAATAAAACCTTGATCTGACCTTCCTCCCCACTACCCTTGGTTTGGGTTTGTTTTGCCAAATAGAAGCTGAAATGAGGAGATTGTTGCAAAACCAGGACCACGGCCTTCCCCATTTTGCTCTTCTCTGGTGTTAGGTCCCCTCCTGCACCACTGTTTGTGAGTGACACCAGTTCACGTGGTATCTTTGCACAGCATATCGCATTCTCCCCCAACCGTCTTCCCAAGGTACGAGCCACTTGTATTGTCTTCACCTTGGAGATGCTGTCTCCCTGCAGGGAGAATCAGGCCCCGGTGGCTTTCAGGCGGCTGGGTTTATAGAGGTTTGAGACCCCACCACAACGTTTTGGGCATTGCCCTGTGGTTGAGGTTCAGCGTGCGGCTGGGAAGCTGATTGGGGAGGGGCAGGAAGTGGATGCAGAAGTAACATGTTGCTGGCCCCTCTCCCTCTTCTCATCCCCTCCAGCCACGTGCTGCTAATACTGACCCTGTCCTGTGTCCCCTGGTCGTGCTCCCAGTCCCCTGAGGCAGATCATGGAGACCGGATTTCCCAGAATGCCTGCAATGAGATCTATGGACCCCATGCTGGGCAATACAGGGGGAATGAGCTCTTGCAGGCCAACCCGGCACCGCCCTGAGAGGTGCCAGACTTGGAGGGGGGGTTAGAAGAGAGGAGGGCACAGCTGGAGCAGACTGCGGAGGGCACCAGGCTTCCGGCCCCCAGCTCCTGGGAAAGGGCTGGCTGCAGGCAAGAGCTTCCTGGACGCCCAATGGCCCCTCTGGAGCAAGGGGCAGCCAGAGCTGAACCCGCCCTGGGGGACTATTCGCTGCTAGCCTGTGAGCCCAGTTCAGGTGCCCAGGGAGCGGTGGCCCCACCATGCCAATGGAAGAGTTGCTCAGGGGTCATTGACCTCCCCTTTCAGAGCCGCTCTTTGAGGGGCTCTTACGACCAGAGCAGCGGGGCAGAGCGCTTGGATGTGGCCGACCAAAGGCCTTGGCCTGGCCCCTCGGGGCATCCTGGGAGAGGAACATGGTGACAGTGCCGCTGGGCTTCCTGCTCTCCCCTCGACCGGTGCACCTGGCCATGTCCCCTCCCCATCCCTGGGGGCCGTGCACACGGCTTTTCCCTCTCTGGGACGGTGGGCTGGTCTCTCCTGTGCTGGGTCCCTGCTGGAGTGGGAGAGTGACATGGGGGCCATGCTGGCACGGAGGGGGGAGCAGTGCACCTGGGAGGGACTCTGCCCCGCTGCGGGGTTGGGAGCACGGGCATGGCCGAGGGGCACAGGACGGGTTTATAGAAAATTCAAAAAACAAAGGGAGACAAGTTCTCTCTGATGGATTTTATTATGTCTGTTCCTAAATGGCCCTAAGGGCTGGTCCCTGCTCGATGCCCCAGAGGAAGGCGAAAAACCTCCAGGATCTCTGGCCAATCTGCCCTGGAGGAAAATTCCTTCCTGACCCCAAACATGGCGATCGGTTACACCCTGTGCATGCGAGCCAGGACCACAGTGGGGAAAGGACCCACTGGTCGCTATGGTTACACACCCTGTCCCAGGCCCCTCCAGGATAGTGTCTGTGTCCCAGCACTAACCTGTCTCCAGGGCTTTCTTCTTTGCTTCCATCCCAGCAGCAACTTTTGAATATTGTGTTTTGAATACTGTCCACGCTGGCTCTTGCCTTCATCATGCAAAACCAAAGCCACTGATGTCACTCAGAAGTGACAAGCAGGTTCACCACCTCCTAATAAAGATGAATCCCCTGACATCTGCCATCCCCCCCACATCCTCTTAGCTCCTGAGATGTGTGATCAGCTTTAACAAACCCTTTGGCACAACATAAGTTACAATCAGCACTACAAAATTGCTATGCTCATTTCTTAGACTTACCAAATGCTGCTTACCTCTCCTCAGAGCCAATCCTGTTGCTTTATTGAATGAAGGGTCTCTCATTTTGAGATCCAATCGTCCTTTCAGGTGTTGGATCTGTTCAACTCCATTCCTGTTCCTTTGTAGTCAAATCCTGAGCATCTGTAACTCTCTCCTCCTGAAAAGACAAATCCATTTGGTAATAAGAGAATCCTAAATGCTCACCTCCTTGTCAGTGATGGTCTGCTGCATTGTGGGTTTGAAACTTGAAGGTGATAAGTGATTGTCTTTCCATTCTAGACAAGGAAGGCAACTTTTTGCAGGTCTGGCAACATGCATTTGTTTGTTCTGCAGTAATATGACTGCTTATAATCCTCAATCCCCAGGAGATCAGATCAGATCCATTTCTTTCACCTGAAGGGAAACCAGATCCATCAATTTCTCCATTATGAGGTGAGTTCCTTACCTCTTGGTAGCAGTGACGAGTTTTGCTTGTTTCCTTTCTGTAGATATCCCAAATCTTCTAGCAACTTCCTGAAGTTTTCACACCCTCAACGTTCAACTCGGCTGCATTTCTCTCATCTGAAAGTACGAGGATCTATTCATTTCCACTTGAATGTTAAAAAAATGTGCTTTTTTTTCCTCTTACCAACTGACATGCCTGGTTCAGCTAGTGGGATTTGCATTAATCCCTTCTAGAACACAACAGCCCTCTGGTGTCCTTCCATCTGGAGATGCAATGTGAACTATTTTTTTGGTCTGCAAGTGTTGCTTTAGCACCAGATTCATTTAGAACTAGGGAAACTTAAATGCTTACCTCCATGTCTGTGATGTTCTGCTGACTTGATTGAGATTTGCGACTAGCTGAACTATTTGAAGTGGCTTTTTTGTCTGTGTGTTATTTCAAGGGAATAAAAAAAAGCATTTTGTCACTGGAGTCCTCAATGGATTGAGCAGCTGGCAAGTCCATGTTGCTTTATCTTGTGTCTGCTTTTGACACTCTCCCCATGACAAGTAAGGTCATCCACAGTTTTTCTCCCTGAAAGCAAAATCCACACCACTTCATGTATACATGGATGTTTGGAGACTGGTATTTCTTACCTCCTTGCCCAGGACAGCCATGCCACTGAGCCTCACTTCTCCCTGGTAGGAATGACCACCTGGTCTCTTCATATCTCAGAAGAGCAAAACCTGCAATCAGTGTTTGACAGATTTATTTATTATTACTCATTGCCAGCTATGAAGAGTCATCAATGGAGAAAGTTCCTTAGCATCCAGATCATTAGGCTTCTAGAGACCTTTCAGTGCTCATCTACTTGTCAGTCATGTTCCACCGCAAGGCTTTGATTCTTAGAGGTAAAGTCAGCTACACTGGTTAAAAACCTGAAGCTTATAAATGGCTGCTTGCCTTTTTCTGAACTAGAAGTAAAAGATGGTTTTCCATTTGGCCAAGTATTGTTACCTGTCTGACTTCTTCTTTTTTCTTAAATTCAGCAGCCTCTCATCCTCCCTTGAATGGTAAGACCTTCCTTTCACCTGAAAATAGAAACAGAGCCTTTAATTTGTGCCTCCATGCTGTGAGGAGGTGCGTTCCTTACCTCTTGATAGAAATGATCAGTTCCACTTAGTTCTTGACATCTGAAAAATAAGCAACAATGATCAATTAGGCACAAATAGAATCAGCTGGACAACTCCTCTCTGCAAATGCAAGAGCAGGCTCAATGCTCATTTTCACACTCTGGTTAGTTGCACTTGTTCTTTGAAATAACTTCCCTGTTACATCCTTGTAGGAACAACCAATGGCCTTCTCTGGGAAGGGAAAAGGAGCAGAGATCATCATCATTGGTTAGAATTACTAACTACTTTGCTTTCATCTGAACAGGTAGCTCCCATTTTTATTGCTTTATTCAGTACAGCAACTTCTTGTGCTCTTTAGAGAGGAAGATTTCATCAGTTACCTTCCTTCCACCTGAAAGTATGACAAGAACCATTGACTATTACAATACACCATTCCCATATTTCTTACCTCCTTAAAAGGATGGATCCGCTAATTCCTTCCTGTAAACTACAGCCATGTGTCATCCTTGCATCTTGAAATATGACCTTCTGCAAAGATCAATATTTGACAGACCATATGTTTGTCAGGCAACAAATGTACATGAATTGTCATTGGATTCATTTTGTAACAGGGAGTATAAATGCACACCTTCTGTGTGATGAATTGCTGGATTGGTTTCTCTCTTTCTCTCCATACAATCAGCTGTATTGTTAATCTGGTAGGTATAAGTGGTTTCCTTATTCTTGGCTAGAGCAAGTCAATACTTCTGTAACCTCTCAGAAGCTTTGGTTATGTATCTTGCTTTACTGTTATGAAACTGCTTGTAGCCTTTGACAGCAAAGGATAGATTCACTTCCTTCACCTGAAAGTACACTGAGATTGGTTAGTTTCCACTCCATTGCTAGGAGAAGGTGCATTCCTTACCTCTTGATAGGAACAGGTTCTCTTACTACTTCTGACAGACAAGCTGCAGTGATCAAATCAACAGAAAGAAGAGATTACGTTGCAGTTGGACCTGAAAGGTAAAAACCAAGCTGATGCCAGCTCTCAGCTAAGGCCACCTGTAACCTTTCCTTTTTGAGTTGTACAAATACCTGCATTGTTAACCCCTGGTAGTTACAACTGGCTGCTTTGAGCATATCCTTACAAAGGCAATTGCGATCCTACCTGATGCTAAAGAAATCCGTCTGGGTTCTTACCTCCATCCACTTCTGTGCTTCTCCTTTCTCTTCTCTTCTTTCCTCTCTTCTCCCATTCCCCTTACTTCCCTGGTGTTTCTCACTAACTTCTTTGGTTTTCTCCCTGCCCACATACCCTCTCCTTATCAATACTTCATCCCTCCCTCCCCGCCTTGTTTCCTTCCTCCTTACAAGAATACTTTCCTTCATCCTTCTGTGTCTCACGTTCCCTTTAGCAATGGAAGCAGGTTGGTCCCAGAAGACCCTGCTTCATCACCCTGGTCCCTGTACTCAGACCCACAGGCAGCAGCCATGTGCTCTGGGCGACAGCCTGGTGTGAAATGCTGCAGCCCCTGGGGGCTGACCTAACAATCACTGCATCACAACAGAGTCGCGGGTCGTCACCACCTTGTCATTTGTGCAAAGTGACCTGTCTCATGCCCCTCCCCCTCCAAGGGAGCTGTAGGGGGAAGGCTCTGGCTGACTCTAAACTCTCAAATGAGTCAAATTACACTCCAGATCTGGAGTCACCAGCTGGGGCTGTTTGTGACAGTGAATTCCAGGGTCATGAATAGCTCCTTTCTCTTACACAGCCCTCACCTATAGGGTGACCTGATATCCCTATAAAATCGAGACAATCCTGATTTTGGGGTCTTTTCTTATATAGGCTCCTATTTACCCCCCACTGCCACCCCCCGTCCGAGTCTTCACACTTCCTCTCTGGTCACCCTACTCACCTGTCTCCACCTCTCTGTCTAGGTCACCACGCCTACGGTGGAATGTTCCACTTCCATCACAATGGGCCAATTCTCAGCAGTGCTGAGTTCCTGCATCTCCCTCTGAAACCAGTGGGAGCTGCAGGTGGGGTGACCAGATGTCCTGATTTTTATAGGGAAAGTCCTGATTGTTAGGTCTTTTTCTTATATTGGCTCCTATTACCCCCCCCCCCACACACACACCCTGTCCCGATTTTTGTCACTTGCTGTCTGGTCACCCTAGCTGCAGGTGCCCAGCCTCTCTCAGGACTAACCCTGTTGGCTGCATTTCATGGTAGCTGGCCCTGCAGCCCTCAGTCAAACTGCCCAAAAGACAACAGACTCATTCGGTGCTTGGCCAGGTTTGTTGTTGACAAAGCACTTGTACCAGCACCCCCTAGACTCAGCATGGGCACTAGGACATGTACGCCCGTGAGAATGGACCAGCTCAGTCAGCAGCGGGACTTTCCACTGCCCCCTTGGCCAGATGTACCTTCTGTGACCCCTCTTATACCCTGATACAAACAAGTTGTGTATCACCCCTCTCACGTGCTTAGTTACCACCCTACACCCTGGAGCTGTTGGTTCGAACCCTAGGAGGGGTCAGTGTGTCCCTGTACCATCTTCGGGGACTGTATTTATTTTATAACTCTGTAGCAGGGTATTCTCATACTACCCTTCTGGACTGTGTTTAGTGACTAGCTAGTGCCTAGTATTTATTAGGAGTGTCTCTGTTTTAGCAACACCTGCCCCATCCTTACCAAGTTCATGTACTGAACAGTGGCGTTGTAAGCAGGGCCTGACTCTGGCTGATGTTTGGTTCAGGCCTCATCTGGTACCAGGCTCTGTGTTTCAGGCTCTTTCTGCTACAACCCCCATATCCAAATCACCCCAGGTTTGGCCTTGGTTTTCCCAGCAGATGAGTTTGCAAAACCAAGACCTGAACCATCTCCCCTTCTGTTCTGCTGTAGTGTTAGGGGCTCTCCAGCCTTGTTTGTGAGTGACCCCCCCACCCCTGTAACTTGAGTTGCCTTGAACTCCCTGATCTGTTGTTCACCCTGACCCCCAGGGCAGGAGCAACTCCCACGTGGAGACACTCTTGCCCTCGAGTTAGCATCAAGCCCCAACCCTGCTGGCCTGAAGCTTTCAGGAGGTTGGGTTTATAGATTTTGCCAGTGAGCAAAGAGTCAGAGCTGCAAACTAATTCCACTGCAACAGTTTGTACTTCACTGGGTGGTTTGGGTTCAGTCTGTGACAGTGTAAGGACAATGTCTGTGAGAAGTAGAGACGTGTCCACAGGAAGTGGAGATGAAATAGTTGTTTAGCCATGTTGTAGAGGGGAGGTTAATGAGAGCTAGAACTGAAGGGAAGAGAGAGGGACAGACAGATCTCTCAATGGTCTCAGATTATCTCACTCAGAAACATAATTCCATAAAACATAAGCAGGAAAGAAGACAGAAGTTAGCAGAACACCACTTATACCAGTTCAGGATGTGCCCCAGTGTTCCTTATGACTGATTTATGGAAATATTGGACACTGAGGTTGATGCATGGGGCATATTTATATCGTTACCAAAATCCTTCATGCAGAAAAGCAGTGAGTCACTGGAAGACCTGATGACTGTTGCATGAACAAACTCCAGAAAGGAAGAGGGAAGACTGGACAAAGGAAGGGGTGGATAAAAGGAGGAAAAAATAAAAATAACTCTGTTTAAACTCTTAAAGAAAAGAATAAAACACATTCAGAACGGTAACAGATTCTGATTCTAGCACTTGTGACAGGTGTCAGCCTGTAACGGTTGAACTGCAGCCAGCAGCTCTTAGCATCTTAGCTCTTCTCCCGTTCTCAGAGGCGGCTGCAGCTCAGAGAGACTGGAAAGGTGCAGAGGCTGAGCTCTGACATGGTGCTCAGTGGACTCGCGCTCTAAGTCCCTTGTTACCTGGGGCTTACAACACTGGGCAGGTAGCAAATTGCTGGCATTGACCAGTGATGGTCCCTTGGGTTCCCGTTCCTGTCCCAGACAGGTTCCTTGCTGTGATCCCACCTCTCACAGGTAGGTTCTTTTAATAAACTCTTTTATCCAACATCTTTATGGCTGACTTAGAACAACGCTTCCTTAACTCTCGTTCCCTAACACCCCTACTCTACTTGCGCTACATTGATGACATCTTCATCATCTGGACTCATGGAAAAGAAGCCCTCGAGGAATTCCACCGAGATTTTAACAATTTCCATCCCACCATCAACCTCAGCCTAGACCAATCCACACAAGCGGTCCATTTCCTAGACACTACTGTGCTAATAAACGATGGTCACATAAATACCACCCTATACCGGAAACCCACTGACCGCTATACTTACTTACATGCCTCCAGCTTCCATCCCGGACACACCACACGATCCATTGTCTACAGCCAAGCTCTAAGATACAACCGTATTTGCTCCAATCCCTCGGACAGAGATAAACACCTACATGATCTCTATCAAGCATTTTTAAACCTACAATACCCACCTGCTGAAGTGAAAAAACAGATTGACAGGGCCAGAAGAGTACCCAGAAGCCACCTACTACAGGACAGGCCTAAAAAAGAAAATAACAGAACACCACTAGCCATCACCTACAGCCCCCAACTAAAACCTCTCCAGCGCATCATCAAAGATTTACAACCTATCCTTAAAGATGATCCCTCACTCTCACAGATCTTGGGAGACAGGCCAGTCCTCGCTTATAGACAGCCTCCCAACCTGAAGCAAATACTCACCAGCAACCGCACACCATACAACATAAACACTAACCCAGGAACCTATCCTTGCAATAAAGCCCGATGCCAGCTCTGTCCACATATCCATTCAAGTGACACCATCACAGGACCTAATCACATCAGACACACCATCAGGGGCTCGTACACCTGCACATCTACCAACGTGATATATGCCATCATGTGCCAGCAATGCCCCTCTGCCATGTACATTGGCCAAACCGGACAGTCTCTACGCAAAAGAATAAATGGACACAAATCTGACATCAAGAATCATAACATTCAAAAACCAGTGGGAGAACACTTCAATCTTTCTAACCACTCTGTGACAGACTTGAAGGTGGCAATTTTGCAACAAAAAAACTTCAAAAACAGACTCCAAAGAGAGACTGCTGAACTTGAATTAATATGCAAACTAGATACTATTAACTGTGGTCTAAACAAAGACTGGGAATGGTTGGGTCATTACACCAATTGAATCTATTTCCCTATGTTAAGTTCTCCTCACACCTTCTATGGGCCATCTTAATTATCACTTCAAAAAGTTTTTTTTCCTCCTGCTAACGATAGCTCATCTCAATTGATTAGACTCTGCCTGTTGGTATGCATACTTCCACCTTTTCATGTTCTCTGTATGTATAAATATCTCCTGTCTGTGTGTTCCATTCTATGCATCCGAAGAAGTGAGCTTTAGCTCACGAAAGCTCATGCTAAAATAAATTTGTTAGTCTTTAAGGTGCCACAAGTACTCCTGTTTTTTTTAGGTAGGTTCCTGGGTCAGTTGTTTGCTTTCTTCAGAGATGTGAAACCCTCTTCCAAATACTGAGCAGCTCCTTTTCCTCCAGTTCCATTATGTTTGTGCCATTCCATGTCTCTGGTGTTTGGGTTTTCCAGGGTCCTGAATCTCCACTCCCTGCTGAGATCTGACCCTTCCGAATCCCTGACCTTGGCTGGGCTCTGATTTAACATGAGGTCTGTAATGTCTGAATCCTGACGGAGACAGCAAGGAGAGGAAAGGGTGAACAGGCTTCCTTGGGATGGAGGGGAAGTACCAGACCCTCTCCAAAGGTGGGGTGGTGGGGTCAGGTGAGCTATCCATTCAAGGAGGAGAGGTTGAAATCTGAGCATTACAGGGAAGCACACTATTGCCAACCCTTGATTTAAAAAAAAATGACGAATCCACCTCCCCAAAATCATGAGATTTGTCTTCATGTTTTTGACCCTTTGCGGGGGAGGTCACATTTTCAAGCTTTCCTCTGCAACCATGAGGGCTAGAAACCATTTTTTGTAAACAAAAGCAGAGATTTGCATGTAATCCTGTGACTCTAGGGACTGGGCCTCTCACTTCATCCTGTTTGAGCTCCTTCCCATTCATGGGGAGGACCAGCACTAGCTCCCGTGAGCTGCATCCCGTCCCAGCTGGCTGCAGGATGAACTCAAACAATGGTTTTAGTCAGTGTCACTTGCAGCCTGAGGTGTACGTACCTGCAAGGCTGTCATCCGTCCTTTGCACCTTAAAAGAAAAGCAGTGGCCCCCTTGATCTCTCTGCCGCTGCCTTCCCTGGGCGTTAGTTCAAATGCCTGTAGTTACTGATTCACACCTTGTGATTCCCTCCGGGATGCTTTACCTTTGTTCGTTGTTGGTTTCCTCACACTAAAATGGATCATTCAGACTGAAACACTCTCTGCGTTTTGAAAAAGTGACACAGTCCACTGTGCAGGACCCAGAGCAGGAACTGGAGTGGCTCAGAGAGCCTGGGTATGTGCTAGAAACTTGCAGACAAACCATTGTTTCTGTGACAATCTCCCTCACACTCTCCCCTCTCCCTCTGTGTGTTACTGGGGCATTGCAGGTACCTTCTGCAGTAGGGACAGGGGATGTTAATGTATCCCTCTGTCATCAGCCCTTGGAACTCTCCCCCCTCGCAGAGCTGCACAGATACTACTTCAAACTGGATTCTCCAGGGGCTAATAGCCAAAGGGGTTTTGGAGAAATAGCCTGGTTTTAAACTGGCTCAGGGCCTTCTTCCAGCCCATGGGCAGGACCCCGGATCCACAGAGGGCCCCAGCCCCGGGGGAAGGGTTGGAAGGACGGGGGCTTGTCCAGACCTGAAGCTGTGATGAACAAGGAGATCCCTGGGGTGGGGCCAGAGCCCATGGTAGGGTTGGGGGATCGCTGGGAAGCTCATTACCACGTGTGTCGGTTCTTTCCTTGTTTTTAATGGGTTTTTCCCTGGAGTGTTTTTATGTAAGAAGAAATAGACTCCCCTAGTGTGACACCCCCTAGGGCACAAGCGGTGTCCCCGTCGCTCACTAGCCGGGAGACCTTTGACAGCGCTTTGCTAGTGAACAGTGAACCCCTCCAGGCTCGGTTCACGCTCAGCCACCAGCATCCAACGTGAGGCCCAGCTGAATCCACAAATGCTACGCCCAGCTAGTCATGAATAGACACAGGGCGGCACCCGCATATCCCTCAGTCCCAGCCTTGCACCCCAGAGCTGTGCATCGTGTACGGCTCAGGACCCCAACACCCCCGAAGGGTGTCAACTCATTAAACATCCGTCGTTCCACCAAGGGGTGATGAACATGCCCCAGCCTTTAACGTGAGTACAGATCCCTCGAACACACCAGCCCAAAGCAAACTGGCCTAGATAAACAATGAAACAAGCTTATTAACCAGTGAGAGATTTTAAGTGAGAGAGGCATAAAAGTCAGCACTGGTTAGAAAAGATAAGATTGTGGTTGTATCCTAACTCCTAAACGTTACCAAGCTGAATAAGATTTGAAAGCAAAAAGGTCTCTCCTCCCCCCAAAACTTTCCGCAGGCCGTACTGACTGGGAGGCTTTGCAGCCAAGACCCCTTCCTCCCGCCGCAGCCTCCCACGCACACTTCAGTGATGGTTCTGTCTTTCACACACTCTTGCCACCATGTGTTGAGATGGGTTGGCCAGGATGTGGGGAAGCCATTGCTTCTTATTTTATACCCTCCTCCTTTCGGTGAGGATGACCTGCACCCCAGCAAGGGGAGAAGGCAATCAGCCTGTGCTTTATGGAAGATTTGAAGCCTCTTCCAGGTGAACTGTAAATCTTTTGTTCACACTGTCTTTCTACGTGATGGATGATTGGCAAATCTTTTGTTTACAGGCCCTACTGCTGGCAAATGGTTGCTTCAATAGCTCATCATTTTCTAACATCTATGGTCAGCCCTTTGTTGACACTGGGGAGCTAGTCTGTGGGTGTTCCCCAGAATTACAACATGTTTCAGTAACAAACATGTAGCACAAGTTGTACAATGCCGTAGCCAATACCGACGCACACATTTTAACAGGACAATTATGCTCAGCACATTATGAGTTTTCAACTGATCCCTCACAAGGCACACTTTGTACAAAATATATCAGAACCCTATAAAAGTGGTGAACATGCGGTGTAGGGTCTCACCCACAGGCAGTGCTGCATGGTACCTTATAAGTGCAGCAATTACACCTACTAACGTCCTCTGAAAGGAGCAGGGCTTTTTGCTGCCCCAAGCGGCGGGGGCGGGGGTGTGTGGGGCGGGGGTGGGGGAAGCCGCGATCACAATCAGTGGCACTTCGGCAGCTCAGTCGCGCTGCTTTCTTCTTTGGCGGCAATTTGGCGGCAGGTCCTTCCCTCGGAGAGGGACCGAGGGACCCGCTGCCGAAGAGCCCGACGTGCCGCCCCTTCCCCTTGGCCGCCCCAAGCACCTGCTTGCTGAGCTGGGGCCTGAAGCCGGCCCGGAAAGGAGGCGAGCAGGTCTCCTTGGCCAGCCTGTCTGTGGTGGGAAATATAGCGAAGGCAGGAAATTGCACAGCCTGGAACTACCCTGGTCAGAGGGGAGAGGGCTGCAGTCTCCACCCAAGAGGTGACACTGGGGAGCTGGCAGCCTGGGAACAGGTGCCCTTGCTGGCCACTGAAGTCTAGGTGCAGTTGCCCAAACTGTGACTGTGCAGATGTTGTTGGTTGTTCTCAGGAGTAAAGTAACCCCAGACTGAGCCCCGCTCTCTGCGCACTCCCCCAGCAGGGCTGTGTCTTGCTAATTCTTCTCTTTGGGGATTTCTACAGGCTGATTCTGTTTTCTGCAGCTTGGTTTCCTGTTGCCTTTTACAGCATCCTGCGCCCACTTCCAGTTTCTCATCAGTTTAGTGTCTGTTTTGTAAACTCAGCATTGGCTGGGCTCTTCGTCCCATTTTATCTGCCCACCCAAAGCTCGTGGGGGCTGGGGCTGGATGTGCTGGCTCTGGGTTTGGTCTCTCTGTCCCCAGTGCTGACGTGCTGCCTGCACTCTCCAGAAGGAGCTGGCCGCAGCAGTATGAAATCTGCAGTTATGATCACAGATCCCCTGAAGTGAGCTGCCTGCCGCCGGATGTCCAGGCAATAAGTGACAGGTGCCCAGACAAAGCTGGTCCCCCTCAGACAGACTAAGTTTTGTATATTCGCTGACTGACCCGTAAAGGAAAGACAATGAGGAGTCCTTCTGGCACCTCAGACCAGGGGTGGGTAACCTGCGACCCGCGGGCCCGTCCTGAGCAGCCCCTGAGCTCCCGTCTGGGGAGGCTAACCCCCAGCCCCTCCCCTGCCTTCCCCCCCTCGCCCCCGGAGCCTCAGCCTGCTGCGCGGGCAGCGCTCATGTGGATTAGCAGGGCAGCGTGTCTGGCTCCGGCCGAGTGGGGGCCCAGGGCCAGGGGGTTGGATAAGGGGCAGAGGGGCCCAGGGGGCAGTCAGGGGACAGGGGATTGGATAAGTGTGGGAGTACTGGAGGGCCTGTCAGGGGACGGGGGGTGTGTGGATAAGGTTCGGGGCAGTCAGGGGACAGGGACCAGAGGGTTTGCATAGGGGTTGGGGTCCCAGGGAGGTGGTTGGAGTGGGGGGGCAGTCAGGGGACAAGGAGCGAGGGATTGGATGGGTTGGGGGCAGTTAGGGGGCAGGGGGCAGGCTGTTCGGAGAGGCACAGCCTTCCCTACACAGCCCTCCACATAGTTTTGCAACCCCAATGTGGCCCTCGGCCAAAAAGTTTGCCCACCCCTGCCTTATACTAACCAATTTATTTGGGCATAAGCTTTTGTAGGCTAAAACCCACTTCATCAGATGCATGGAGTGGAACATACAGAGGCAGGTATAAATACACAGCCCATGAAAAGACGGGAGTTGCCTTACCATGGGAGGGGTCAGTGCTAACGAGCGAATTCAATTAAGGTGGAAGTGGGCTATTCTCAACAGCTGACAAGAAGAGAGGAAAATCACTTTTGTAGTGATAATGAATTCAATGGAATCAAGGTGGCACATTTCAAACAGTTGACAAGGTGTGAGTAGCAGCAGGGGGAAATTAGTTTTTGTAGTGACCCATCCACTCCCAGTCTTTATTCAGGTCTCATTTGATGGTGTCCAGTTTGCCAATTAAGTCCAGTTCTGTAGTTTCCTGTTGGAGTCAGTTTTTGAAGTTTTTTTGTTAAAGAATTGCCACTTACGTCTGAGTGTCCAGAGAGGTTGAAGTGTTCTCCAACTGGTTTTTGAATGCTATAATGCTTGATGTCAGATTTGTGTCCATTTATTCTTTTGCGTAGAGACTGTCCGGTTTGGCCAATGTACATGGCAGAGGGGCATTGCTGGCACATGATGGCATATATCACGTTAGTAGATGTGCAGGTGAATGAGCCCCTGATGCTATGGCTGATGTGGTTAGGTCCTATGATTGTATCCCTTGAATAGATATGTGGACAGAGTTGGCACCAGGGTTTATTGCAGGGTTTAGTTTCTGGGTTAGTGTTTTTGCTGTGTGGTGTGTAGTTGCTGGTGAGTAGTTGCTTCAGGTTCAGGGGCTGTCTGTAAGTGAGAACTGGCCTGTCTCCCAAGGTCTGTGAGAGTGAGGGATTGTCCTTCAGGATAAAGGAAAGAGTTTGCTCTATTTAACAAGCACAGCACTGCATCCCCGTGGGTAGATGGGCAGTGCCCCTGGAATGCAAGGAGTCAAACTTGGGAAAGGAGAAAAATATTTGGTTATATTCTCAAGTGATCAGCAGCCTCAGGCTAACCCAGGACCCTTGTTACCCCATGGCCTGATGCATCTAAACGCTGTGACAGGGTCCCTGGATTCTGCAGTGCTCAGGGGTAGCAGGTTGGAAATCCCTCAGCTGCTTCAGTCATGTTTTACTGAATTCAGGGTGAAAGGGAGAATGGGGTGATGCTTTCTAGTGGAAATGTAGAGGCTGGAGCACAGTTCTGCAGCAAGACGAGGGTAGGAGCTGGAGTCTGTGACTATAGAAGCAGGGGATACACAGGGACCTGGTCGTAGCCGTGGTAACCTTGGAGATTTTTTTTTTGTCTGGGTGCAGGAGGGGTTGAGATTAATGGGAGCAGGATCTAGCCCAATATTTGTACAGAGTACAAGTTAATACAATCCTTGTGCCATGGGACCTGACATCTGTGAAGCCACTGTTCAAACACTGAACCAGCAGAAATCTTTCTGGTTAGGATGCAGAAAGAATGGGATGGTGAATAATACCTATATATATATATATATATATAGCCTTTATGTACATCCATGGTGCAGTCTCATCTGGAATATCATTTTCAGTCTGGATCATCTGTTCTCAAAAAGGATATTGTGGGGTTCAGAGAATAGCGATGAGGGAGATCAAGGTCATTAAACTCTACTAGGAAAAGAAATGGAGAAGACTGGGATTGTTCACCTTAGAAAGGTGATTGAACAGGAGGGGATGTGTAAAATACTAACCGGTCTAGAGAAAGTAGATTGGAAAGTTCTGTTCTCCCTGTCATGCAACAAGAACAAGAGGAGATTCAACTAAATTAGAAGGTGGGAAATTCAAACTGATAAAAGGAAACACTCTAAACAGTGGAACCTAATGTGTGATTAAACGGTGGAACTCACTGTCACAAGAAATCAGTGCAGGCAAGAGCATAAAGATTTAAAAAAGGACTGTGTATTTATAGGGACATCACAAATAGCCCGAGTTATCAGAACTGTATTAAGACACTTTGGAAGTGCATAGCCTTAGCCTCGGATATAAGACAATCTAACTACTAGAGCAGCATGTGTAAAACAAGTAACAAAACCAGTTATAAAAACATGGTCCTTTATAAAGGCTTCAATCCTGCAAACGCTTAAGCATGTGGTTAACTGTGCGCTGGTTGACTTCAGCAAGGGGGCCATCTGAACCCACGGAACAGCAATTTCCAGCAGATGTTTCCATTTCCTCTTTGACTGACAAGCAGCTGAACCAATTATAGGTGTCATAGGTCTCACCCCCACTTAGAGCTGTTGGGTTCCAAAATGGGGACCTGCATGGACTCCTCTAAACTAAAAATCCTAGTTTAGATCTGGTAAAAGCTGCCACCACCCAATAATGTACGTGTATTGGGACACAGTCCTTCCCCAAAATCCTTGGGGATCCCAAGAGCCCCAAATCCATGGAGTTCTTACACCCAGGAGAAATAAACCATTCCCCCCTTCTTCCTCCCCCCTCCCTTTTCCTAGGAGAGACACCGGGATCCACTACAGAGGGATGCCGTCCTCCTCCCCTTTCCCTGAGAATTCACCCAAGGAAAGATCAACCAAGTCCTTAACAGAAAAGATTTTATTAAAAGAACAAAAAGAAAGTAACTGTCTCTGTATTACCAGGATGCAAAAATACAGGGTCTAAACTTATCCATCTCTGGAGAGAATCCCCCCTCCTTTCTTTCTCAGTAAAAGCAATAACAGTACAGAATTAAAGAAATTCTATAGCAAACACACAATTGCAAATGTAGAAATCAAATTATAAGACTAATCCGCCTTTCTAATTAATACTCACTATTGGATAGTAGGAACTACTCCAGGAGAACTTGGAGACATGTCTGGCCTCTCTTAGATCCAAAAAGAGAACGCAGAGCCGACAAGGAACACAGACAAAGGCTTCCCTCCACAGAGATTTGAAATTATCCTGTCCCTTGATTGGTCCTCTGGTCAAGTGTTTCTCAGGTTACTGAGCTTGTTAACCCTTTCCAGGTAAAAGAGACCTTAACCCTGATCTGTTTATTTATGACAATAGGGAAGAGGTTTTGGCTCGTCTTCTGAGCATCTTCAACTTTAAGGGTTCCACGAGCCTCTAAAGCAGGGGTAGGAAAACTTTTTGTCCCAAGGGCCACATCTGGGTGGGGAAATTGTATGCAGAGCCATAAATGTAGGATTGGGGTATGGGGTTGGGATGCAGGAAAGAGTGTAGGGTGCAGCAGGAGGCTCAGAGCAGGGATTTGGGGTGCAGGAGGGGTCCAAGATGCAGGCTCTGGCCTGGCTGCTTACTTCAAGTGGCTCCGGTGTGGCAGCAGCGCACAGCAGGGCTAAGGCAGGCTCCCTGCCTGCCCTGGCCCCGTGCCGCTCCCAGAAGTGGCCAACATGTCCAGCACTGGCTCCTGGGGGTGGGGTGGGGGCAGGCAGCTCTGCCACACGCTGCTCTCACCTGTGGGTACCACCCCCAAAGGTCCCATTGGCTGGGAATGGGGGAACCATGGCCAATGGAAGCTGGGAGGGTGGTGCCTGCAGGCGAGGGCAGCGCATGCCCCCTTCACCCAAAGGCCACAGGGATGTGGTGTCGGCTGCTTCTGGGAGTGGTGTGGGGCCAGGGCAGGCAGGAAGCCTGCCTTAGCCCCACTGTGCCATGGGGCTGGCAATCCTGCAGGCTGGATTGAAAGCCCGGATGGGCCGGATCTGGCCCGCAGGCCAGTTTGCCCACCCCTGCTCTAAAGTGATTGCTAGGTAGCACAATGGGGAATCTGTAGGTGACAGAAATGTTCATCTCATATTTTCCTATGGCTCGGATGCCACTGAGACTGCCTAAGCCACCACCGATCACCAGGTTCTGCTGCCTCAAAGAGGGGTGTCAGGGAGGAGTCTTTTTAATATGAACACCCGTGAACTCCCTTTCCAGTTATCCAGCATCCCCTCCCCTCCCTTCCATTCAGTTCAAGGTTTATTTGCAGGTGCAGAATCTGGCAGGCAGGATGGTCAACACGGTGTTGGGGGGATGCCTGGGTACCAGGTGTCTGAGAGCTCCATCTCCAGGTGTACGCTGTAACAGCTGATCCTCATATTGTCCGACTGACAGCAGCTGTGGGGAAAAAAATCAGACTCAGTAAGTTAGAACCTAAAGAATACTCCTGCAGTACGTGCATCACACTTGTCCAAGTGCTGCACTAGCTCCGTGCATGCCAGCCAGCCAGAAATAAACAGGGCACGTTGGACAGACGCAGTGATAGGAAATGATCATTGGTGCTGTGAAAGGGAGACCTGAGAGGTAAAGGCCTTCAGGAACTGAAACTCTGTGCTTCTAATTCTGAGATGCCCGGATTTAATGTTCGACACAAACTAGAATGGACAGGCCAAGAAAACAGTCCCAGCCGGGTCTGAAGCAGCTTCTCAATTTCAATGCACTGGGACTGGGAAGTTGCCCAGAAGGAAAAGGCAGAAGGACCTCGTGTGTAACTCAAGCTCTGTGGCTGACCCTGCACAGTTACTGCATTGCAGACATTTCACTCACCCCTCTTTTCTGAAATCACGCACTCTGTAATAATAATCACAGCCAAGATTATAACAAGGGCCCCGAGAAGCATCCGGATGACAAAAAACAACGTGGGAGGCATTTCTCCTTTTATATGAAATCAAGAAAAACCTGTCAGTGTGGGATGCAGGGATCGAGAGGGACAGATTTGCCTCTAAAGGAGGGACAGAGACTGATGGATAAATAAAGAGGTGGCAGGGACAGTTTAAAGATGAAAAACTGTTTCTTCCCCCCCCTTAATATTCCACCCGCTTCTGTGTCACAGGCCGTTTCCTTGGCCTCCCTTTTTCCCCAGCAGGTTCCTCTTCCTATGCCAGCTGCTGGGAGCTGTGGGGTCATCGGGCTGGGTTCAGCCCTCTGCCTAGGGGAACCTTCCCATGAGGCCAGCCAGCCCGCTGACTCTGCCCCAGGAGTAGGGAATCCCTAGCAGAGCAAGACACTAGAGACCTGGATAGAGCCCTTACCAAGAGTAACGCTCCCCTAACCAACCCTATCTATGGTTTCCTGCGCCTGCCAATCCAAAAGGATAAATGTGACTCTATACTTAGCCTAGGGGGATGGATCTGTCACTGGGCAGGGACTGGCTCAGTAGGGGATGAAGGAAACCAGAACCCCTACAAGGTTTGTATCTCTTAACATAACAATAGAATAACAGGAGGATTCTGAATGTACAAATGATCTAAAGCTCCTTGCCAGTGGTCGCCATTATAAAATCAGCATTTACCTCACTCAGCATACAGCAGTGTTGAGATGCCACACTGCTTCCCGATGCTTGGAACTGGCACCAGATTGCAGCACTAACTAGAACCTTCACCTCCTCCACAAAACAGTAATTCTGTTGACTGCTGCTGTTCCCTGGGCTGCTTCCCAGGTAGTCCCTTCCTCTTCACGCTTATCTCTGGGCTGAAGTTACTTACTCCTCTGGTCCCTGCCAGGAAAAGACCTGCTCAGGCCCAGCAGTTCCTTTTAACTGAGCCTGCTGGGCTGTGATTGGCTGCTTCCCTGCAGCCTTTCTAGGCAGCTTGAAGGACCCACCTTCACCACTCCTTTTATGTGACCTGGAACACACACTCACCCACCTTGTTTCTCTAATATCCAGGGACCCACATGGCTACAACAACAGTCCGTAATTTACAGCCAGCCTATCTCTGAGATAACACTGCGTCTCCCTGTCCTAGACTAGGAAATAGCTGTGGGGTTTCAGTTACCATGTGGGAAGTGTGAGTCAGTGGTGACCATGACCGCTATACTTACCTACATGCCTCCAACTTCCATCCAGGACACACCACACGATCCATTGTCTACAGCCAAGCTCTAAGATACAACCGCATTTGCTCCAATCCCTCAGACAGAGACAAGCACCTACAAGATAGGTAATAAAGCATTAATAAAGCATCTATCAAGCATTCTTAAAACTACAGTACCCACCTGCTGAAGTGAAAAAACAGATTGACAGAGCCAGAAGGGTACCCAGAAGTCACCTCCTACAAGACAGGCCCAACAAAGAAAATAACAGAACACCACTAGCTGTCACCTTCAGCCCCCAACTAAAACCTCTCCAGCGCATCCTCAAAGATCTACAACCTATCCTGAAAGATGATCCCTCACTCTCACAGATCTTGGGGGGCAGACCTGTCCTCGCTTACAGACAACCCCCCAACCTGAAGCAAATACTCACCAGCAACCACACATCACTGAACAAAAACACTAACCCAGAAACCTACCATTGCAACAAAGCCCAATGCCAACTCTGTCCACATATCTATTCAAGTGACATCATCATAGGACCTAATCACATCGGCCATACCATCAGGGGCTCATTCACCTGCACATCTACCAATGTGATATATGCCATCATGTGCCAGCAATGCCCCTTTGCCATGTACATTGGCCAAACTGGACAGTCTCTACGCAAAAGAATGAATGGACACAAGTCTGACATCAGGAATCATAACATTCAAGAACCTGTAGGAGAACACTTTAACCTTTCTGGTCATTCAATGACAGACCTGCGGGTGGCAATTTTGCCACAGAAAAGCTTCAAAAACAGACTCCAAGGAGAAACTGCTGAGCTGGAATTGATATGCAAACTAGATACAATCACCTTAGGTTTAAATAGGGACTGGGCATAGCTGAGCCATTACAAACATTGAATCTATCTCCCCTTGTAAGTATTGTCAGACTTCTTATCAAACTGTCTGTACTGGGCTATCTTGATTATCACTTCAAAAGTTTTTTTCCTTACTTAATTGGCCTCTCAGCATTGGTAAGACAACTCCCACCTTTTTGTGCTCTCTGTATGTGTATATATATATATATATATCTCCTCAATATATGTTCCATTCCATGCATCCGAAGAAGTGGGCTGTAGCTCACGAAAGCTTATGCTCAAATAAATTTGTTAGTCTCTAAGGTGCCACAAGTGCTCCTGTTCTTTTTATCCTGACAATGCAGATCAAAGATAATGCTGCTGTTTACCATGGATCGTCACTCTCATTCCATTCCCGCGGCCATTTTTACCAAAGTCACATCTGTAGAACCCAGAATCATTCATGCTGGTTTTAGTCAAGGTCAGAGAAGCCAGGCCCACTGAGAAATCTAGAATTGTTGTGACTGAGCCTGCTTTATTTTTCAGCTCCTGCTCATGTCCATCAGACCCGTTTTTATACCATTTAACAGAGTATGTGGTGCTGAGTTTCTCCAGGGCCCTGAATCTACATTCTATGGTCAGCTGTTTCCCTTCCTCTTCATTGACAAAGGCAGGGCTCTGAGTCACCAACAGGTCAACAGCTGGAGAGAGAGAGAAACACAAGTGACTTCAGCTGATTGACATGTTTCTGCAGCAAGGTGAAGTATTTAAAGAAACAGTTGGTTTTTTTCCAGCATTTCAGGCCCCTTTGTAAAGCTTGGCCATTAAAATATCCCCAAGTGGGTGTTAAGAAGTTAACTGATGCTCTCTGGTTTCTGTGTTTCCCAGAAATAATTCTGGCCATTGACTAAAAGCAGGAACATTACAGCTTCCTAAACATCATCTTCAAACATCTCTTCGTATGAAGCCTTTTGATACAGAGCCGTAGGCAGGACCCCACAGAAGATGAGGCAAAGTGCCATAGCAGGCTCTGTATGTGCTGTAGAATTCTTCCAGCCATCTGCTGGGATGAGGCTTCTGATGATGTCTCTCCTTCATAGCACTGAACAGACCTGACCTAAACTGGTTCTAGTTGCTTACCCTGAACCTTTGGGAGGATTGGATCAGTTCAGACAAGAAACCTTCACACTTGATCTAAGGCCTGTTCTTCCTGAGAAGCCCTTCCCACTTTTCCTGCTACCCAACAAAATCCATCATTCAGTTTGACAGTCTCTGCTGGTGTCTTGGGATCAGCTGCTGACTTGGGGTTTCTCTGAATCATAGAATCATAGAATCTCAGGGTTGGAAGGGACCTCAGGAGGTCATCTAGTCCAACCCCCTGTTCAAAGCAGGACCAATCCCCAACTAAATCATCCCAGCCAGGGCTTTGTCAAGCCTGACCTTAAAAACCTCTAAGGAAGGAGATTCCACCACTTCCCTAGGTAACCCCTTCCAGTGCTTCACCACCCTCCTAGTGAAATAGTGTTTCCTAATAGCCAACCTAAACCTCCCCCTCTGCAACTTGAGACCATTACTACTTGTTCTGTCATCTTCTACCACTGAGAACAGTCTAGATCCATCCCCTTTGGAACCCCCTTTCAGGTAGTTGAAAGCAGCTATCAAATCCCCCCTCATTCTTCTCTTCTGCAGACAAAACAATCCCAGTTCCCTCAGCCTCTCCTCATAAGTCATGTGCTCCAGCCCCCTAATCATTTTTGTGGCCCTCCGCTGGACTCTCCCCAATTTATCCACATCCTTCTTGTAGTGTGGGGCCCAAAACTGGACACAGTACTCCAAAAGAGGCCTCACCAATGCTGAGTAGAGGGGAATGATCACATCCCTCGATCTGCTGGAAATGCCCCTACTTATACAACCCAAAATGCCATTAGCCTTCTTGGCAACAAGGGCACACCGTTGACTCATATTCAGCTTTTCGTCCACCGTAACCCCTAGGTCCCTTTCTGCAGAACTGCTGCCCAGCCATTCGGTCCCTAGTCTGTAGCAGTGCATGGGATTCTTCCGTCCTAAATGCAGGACTCTGCACTTGTCCTTGTTGAACCTCATCATATTTCTTTTGGCCCAATCCTCTAATTTGTCTAGGTCCCTCTGTATCCTATCCCTACCCTCCAGCGTATCAACCACTCCTCCCAGTTTAGTGTCATCTGCAAACTTGCTAAGGGTGCAGTCCACACCATCCTCCAGATCGTTAATGAAGATATTGAACAAAACCGGCCCCAGCACCGACCCTTGGGGCACTCCACTTGATACCGGCTGCCAACTAGACATGGAACCATTGATCACTACCCGTTGAGGCCGACCATCTAGCCAGTTTTCTATCCACCTTACCATCCATTCATCCAGCCCAGACTTCTTTAACTTGCTGGCAAGAATACTGTGGGAGACTGTATCAAAAGCTTTGCTAAAGTCCAGAAATAGCACATCCACTGCTTTCCCCTCATCCACAGAGCCGGTTATCTCATCATAGAAGGCAATGAGGTTAGTCAGGCATGACTTGCCCTTGGTGAATCCATGCTGACTGTTCCTGATCACTTTCCCCTCCTTTAAGTGGTTCAGAATTGATTCCTTGAGGACCTGTTCCATGATTTTTCCAGGGACTGAGGTGAGACTGACTGGCCTGTAGTTCCCTGGATCTTCCTTCTTCCCTTTTTTAAAGATGGGCACTACATTAGCTTTTTTCCAGTCATCCGGGACCTCCCCCGATCGCCATGATTTTTCTGGAGTTAGAGGTGTGTAATGTGCCCCATGGCAAACTGATATGGCAAAGCCCCTCAGAGCATGAGAACATGGGCAGGGCAGGGAAAGGAGGGATGTGGAGGAAAGAGAGGGAAAAGACAGGTGTGTATGTGAGGATCCAGATGGGAGGAGAGATTTAGAAAGGGGGGGGGGCTGTCACCAAACCCATCCCAAGAGATTAGCCAAGGGAGCTGAGTGTACTTGGAGAAAGGGAAGAAGGAAAAGGACTAAGGGTATGGTGACACAGCAAAGAAAAACCCGCAGCAGGCCCATGACAGCCGACTCGGGCTCTCAGGGCTGCGGCTGCGGGGCGGTTTCATTGCTGTATAGACTTTCGGGCTCGAGCTGTGGTCCAGGCTCTAGGGCCCTGCAGGGGTTGGGGGGGCAGTGAGGGGGAACTATAAGCCGCAGAGACTGAAGGCAACCTCATAAAAGTTCAGATCAGTTTGGATAATACTCAGATGAGCATCCAGAGTGTGAAGGAATATGCCAAATCTTTCAAGCTTTGTCCCTCTCTCCTGAGCTCGCATCTCACGTGCTCTCAAAAAGAGAAAAACCTACCATAATATTAATGGTGTTATCTATGGTTATGGTGACGCTCAGATAAATTTGTGGATTCCTGCATTAGACACTTAGATGTGGGTGAGAGGGAAACTTGAGCTCAATATAGTCACTGAGGAGCGTTAGAGCACAAGGGGGTGAATGGCAATCAGGGCCGGCTCCAGACCCCAGCGCGCCAAGCGCGCGCTTGGGGCAGCGTCCCGCGGGAGGGCGGCAGGCGGCTCCGGTGGTCCTCCTGCAGACGTGCCTACGGACGGTCCGCTGGTCCTGCAGCTCCGGTGGACCTCCCGCAGATGTGCCTGCGGAGGGTCCGCTGGTCCCGCGGTGCCTGCGGGAGGTCCACCAGAGCTGCGGGACCAGCGGACCCTCCGCAGGCACGTCTGCAGGAGGACCACCGGAGCCGCGGGACTGGTGACCGGCAGAGCGCCCCCCGCGGTGTGCCACCCTGCTTGGGGCGGCGCAAATCCTAGAGCCGCCCCTGATGGCAATGAGGAAATCAAAACTGGCTGACGTTGGAAAGATGCTCGAGGACAGTTACTGAGCCCGGAGTGCGGGATGGGATTCGGGTCCTTGGATCTTTGAGGTTTGCGCACTCTGTCAGCTGCTCCAGTAGAACAGAGGAGACAAAGGAACTACGCATTGAGACCCCAACTCCATTTCTCTTGTTTTAGAGTTGCAGGCAAATTGTCCTCAGACCGATGTGTCTGGAAACAAACTCGAATTTGCATGTACAAACAAATCATCTCGTTTCTGTTCATGCATTAAACCTGCCCTATGCTGGCATTTCCAGTTGTGACTCAGAACTATCATGGGTGAATACTGGCATGCCGGGCATCATAGCATTCACCAGGCACACACTGATCTTGTGCTAGGTGCTGTACATACACGTAGAGAGCCAGTCCCTGCCCCGAGGAGTTTAAAGTCTAATAAGACAGACAGAAGCTAGGAGAGGAAATAGTATCTCCATTTTACAGATGGAGGCACAGGGAGACTAAATGACTTGCCTCAGGTCATACAGGCAGTCTGTGACAGACAGAAATAAAATGAAAACCTCCTAATTCCTAGTCTCCTGCTCTAGCCACTACCATATACTGCCTCTGCTGTACCCATCTGCACAGGGTGCCTGCCCCATGGGCTGGAGAGCCTGGGCTAAGCTAACCCTGATTCAGGGCTGGCGCAACCCATTAGGTGACCTAGGCGGTCGCCTAGGCCGCTAACATTTGGGGGTCAGCAACCGCGGTGGCCGGACCTTCCGTCGCCTAGGGCAGTAAAAAAGCTGGCGGCGCTCCTGCCCTGATTACAGGATAAGTCCCACCGGAGAGGAGTCAGGTGCTTCCAGTACAAAAGAAGCAGGAAGCTGCTGAGAAGGGGGCAAGCCCAGGAAATTGTGGCCGTGTGTGTGGACACTGCAGAGAGTGAGACGGGTCCTGCAGGGTTCTGAGCCAGCAGGGGAGAAGCTCAAGAAGCTGGAGAAAGTGAGGAAAGCTCTCCAGGCAGGGAGGCCTGGGAGAGGCCCTGGCCAAGCAGGGGAGTGACTGCCAAGCCCAGTGGGAAAGGCCTGTGGAGGACAAACACCAGGTAGGAGGTGCTGGGAAGCAGGAAGACAGACCCTCGGGGAGGTAGGGCCGTGTTGTTTTGGATTATCTGGAGCGAGATGCTGCACTGGGGCCTGGAGGGCCAAGATGCCCCTGGGGACTGGATTTACTGGACTGCAGGAGGTGATGGTTTGAACGACCTTTAAACTGAGTGAGTTGTTAAAGGGCCCTGAAGAGGGGGAAACGGGCAAGGTGCTGAAAAGCGACCTCTGGCCACAAGTTGGTGCTTGAGAACCGCTCATGTTACACTCTCCTGTTCTCACTCTCAGGGTGTCAATTGAGCATCTGCCACTTGCAACAAAAATCATCAGAACAACACACGCAATATGTATCACCGCTCCGCTTTCCCAGCAGCACGTGCTTACCCCATTGCCAGTAGGGAGAATGGTGATCCCAGCAAGTCTTAGCCAGCCCTAGCGACCCCATTAAAATGGGGTTGTGACTCACTTTGGGGTCCCGTCCCACAGTTTGAGAACCACTAAACCATCCAAGACAGATGCTCTCCAGCCTCCTTTGGAAAACCTCCAGTGAAGGAGCTTCCACAACCTCCCGAGGTGTCTGTTCCATTCTCACAGTTAAGAAGTTTTTCCTCAGATTTAATCTAAATCTGCTGTGCTGTAGTTTGAACCCATTGCCTCTTGTCCTGCCCCCTGTGGCAAGAGAGAACAACTTTTCTCCATCGTTTTTATGGCAGCCTTTCAAGGATTTGAAGAGCACTGTCATGTCTCCCATCTTAATCTTCTCTTTTCCAAACTACACATACCCAGCCCTTGCTGTGTGACTTAGGAGCCTAAGTCCTCTTGGCAAAAGTGACTGATTTCAATGGTAGTTAGGTGCTGAGATGCCTTTGAAAATCCCAATTACAACTTTTGGTGCCAAAATGCCTTTAAAAATCTGCCTCTGAGGGCCTAAGTCCCCTCTGAAACTTGAAAGCTCCTAAATCACGTGGGTACTTTGAACTATGTTACCTTCAGTTGCTCACAGGCTGGAGCCCATATTTCTATGGGTTCTATACTGTACACACCTGAGAATTCAGACTCGCTTTTGCCAGCAACAGTCATTCATTCTCTGTCCTTTAGGCTGCCATTCGCTGTCTCTCACAGCATGAAGATCAGATAGGAAAATACTGGTACTTACGAGTGATGGTCACTTGGGTTCCGGCTCCTGACACAGACAAGTTCCCAGCTGTGCTCCCCACCTCACACACGTAGGTTCCTGTATCGGTTACATTCACGTTCTTCAGAGTGAACGAAGCAAAACCCTTTTCCAAATCCAGGGCTGCGGAGCCCCCGCCTCTTTCGCTCATCAGCTCCTTCTTCGTTCCCCCAGTTCCGTTATGTTTATACCATTTCACATCCAAGGTCCTGTGGTTTTTCAATTCCGTGAATCTACACTCCATGGTGAGATTTGACCCTTCTGACTCCTGGATATTGGCTGGGGTCTGATTCACCATCAACTTGGGAATTTCTGCAGGAGAGAAACAGAGACGATTGCACCTTGACGCAGGACAATTTCAGTGGCAATGGCTGGTGACTGGGGATGTATTAAAAGAAATGTCTCCCCCTCCAGTATTTTGTGTTCTTTTCCCAGCCTGGCCATTTAACATCCCCTGCTTATCAGAGGTTAAAGTGATGCTTTCACTTAGTTCCACTCATAGCTTTATGATGCCTGGCAAGACCAGCAAACCATCCCCACCCCACCACAAATGTTGAGTCTGGGCATGCGGGCAGGCATTGAACGTACCAATGGGTGTGCATGCAACATGGGCAAGCAAACATTTAGAGCCAGCATCGCCAACTACTCTGTGAAAAACGCCTGCCCCTTCTTGCACAACTGCAGAAGTGATGGTGCTTGAAAGTGGCGGATTCAGAGGGGCACTTGCTTGGTTTAGCTGTCGGACTGCTTCCTTCACCCAGCTCGCCTCTGGGTCTGCACAGAACTCTCTATTCTTCTTAGTGACAAATCTGAAGAGAGACCAGAAACAGCAACAATTACAAGAAACAGAACGGAAGAGCTGATAAATATGCAAAGCCTGGATAAAAGCAGCCATAAGGAAGCTCATGCTACCTTGGCAGAAGCTCGAGACATTCCATTTTCCCAATGACTTTTGAAAGTTAAATATAGCCATGTTTTCGTGTGCAGGAGATAGAGATATAATCAGCTGGTGTTTGAGTCAGGATCTGATGTGATGAATAATTTCCTGACTTTCTTTTTCCTGTTCATTGGTAAAGTAACTATTTTGAAATGGGGCAGTTGACCCGATTTTCACCTGAGGATGCTGTAATGAAGTTAAGAGGGGCCGACTGTGTACTCACATATAGGGTCGGATCCTGTTCCCACTGAAACTGAAGGGAATTTTTCCACCCACTGCAATGGGAGCAGGGCCAGACTAACACTGAAAGTACAATTCTGCTCTGTAAAGTGGCTGCAAATATGGCATCATGGGGTTCCATGTTTGTGCCTCTCTGACGCCAGATTGTTATTTATTATTTAGCACCTACAGGCCCCTACTGAGCTCAGGGCTCTGTTGTGCAACGTGAACATAACTAGAGACAAGTCCCTGGCCAAAACGTTTACAGTCTAAATAGACAGAGATCAACAGTGGGAGGGGAAAGAGACAGGTCACTGCCAGACGGGGAACAGAACTCAGCTTTCCTGACTAGAGCTGGTAGGTTTTTGACTCAATGCAATTTTTAAGAAAAAGTGTCTGCATTCCCAGGAAATGTTTGACTTTTTGTCCAGTAAAAACAAAACAAAAACAATCAAACAAAAAAACGAATGCCCAAATTTTTCAGCTGGAAACCGAAATGGAAAAGCTGTGATCTGGAAATTCTGCCTTGGTGCCTCATGGGAGTTGTATCCTGACTGCCTCATTCCCCCTCTCTCCACCCTTTGGGACTGGGTTCCCCAGCTAGACTACATCTCCCATGAGGCACTACTACCAGGGACTTCTATGATGTGTTGCATCAAGAGGGGGAGACCATAGTGCAACATGGGAGATGTAGTCCATCCAGGGAGCCCAGGCTATTGAGAAAAATGGGAGCTTGAAGCACCCAAACTACAGTTACCATGAGGCACCAAGGTATCATTTTTAAATCAAGAATTTCATATTTTCAGCTGAAAAGTTTTTGCCAAAAATTTCTGATTTTCAATTTTTCATCCAAAAATCCACATTTTCCCTGGGGATCAGGGCTGAGAGCAAAAATACTTTCTAAGCAGCTCAACTCATGACTCCCAGCCTGGAACCCGAGCCACTCAATCATGCTCTGGTCTCGCCCATGTTAGTAGAGCTATGCCAGTTCACATCAGCTGAGGATCTGGCCCCAAATCTGTAACAAATTTGGAGAGTTGCACCCACTTAAAACCAGGGCTGAATTTGGCCCACGCTAAGTAAACTATTAAAAAGGTTGAAATATTTCCCCAGCCTTTTCTCCGGGGCTGAATTTCTGGTAACTGTGTAAAGTGTTTATAAATTGAAACCACATGTAGCAATTGTCAGGTTTGTTTAAAATGAATTAATGAGTTCCCAGGGGCTCCCAGAGTGGAAGGCTGGACTTGTGCTTACGGCAGAGGCCTATTCTTCAGGTCCTGATTCTGCCTCAGGCTTCCTGTAGAACCTTGGCCAAAACACTTAGGCTTGGTCTACGCGCTACCCATTCATCTCACTATAACTACATCGCTCAGGGAAAATCCACAGCCCTGAGCGACTCAGTGATACGGACGTTAACTCCTGGTGTAGACAGCACTGTCGATGGGAGGGCTTCTCCCGCCGACATAGCTACCACCTCTCCAGGACGGGGAGAAGCTCTCCTGTCGACGTAGCGTAGGTAGCATCTTCACGAAGCGCTCCAGTGGTGTTGCAGCAGCACTGTACGTGTGGACAAGGCCTTCATCTCCGTTGGTCCCCCATCTGTAAAACAGTCCTCATAATCTTTCCTTTCTTCTGCCCATTGTCTGTCTTGTGTATTTAGCTTGTGAACTGTTTCAGGGCAGGGCCTGGCTCACTATGTGTGTGTACATCACCTAGAACAATGGAGACCTGAGTTCAGCTGGGGCCTGTGGGCAGGTTCCAGAATGCGTTTTGCACCAAAACGAGGATCTGTGCAGGATTTTGGCCCATTTATTCTCAGAGTTGCAAATTAAATTAATCGATTCTGAAAAGAGGACCACGTGGTAGAAAAGCACTTACATGATAGCGGCTTTGGGACATGATGGTTCTGTCTTCCTATAGGTCTTCAACAGTTTCTGGGGTATTTCTTTTCGTGAAAATTCAGTGCATAATTTTTTGCACTTCACAGGTGCTTTGGGTTGTCCTAAGGCAAAAAAAAAATTAAAAATTAAACGTAAGTATCAGTTCGTGCTCTGGATGCAATGAAAGCTGCACCAGAGCTGATTGCAAATGTTCTGGCAAAACTTAGCTTAGACTGAAAATGCCAATGCGCTGAAGAGAACTGATTCACCAAATCTGCTACAGATTTGACTCCACTTTCATCAAAACACACACAGGTTTCTGTTGGTGTTCCAAGAGCCACAGGGTTAAAAAAAGAACTAAAGTGCCTGGAGGATGGGTCCATCAATGGCTATTAGCCAGGATGGGCGGGGATGGGGATGCCAGAAGCTGGGAATGGGTGACTTGGGATGGATCACTGGATGATTGCCTGTTCTGTTCATTCCCTCTGGGACACCTGGCATTGGCCACTGTCAGAAGACAGGATACTGGGCTAGCTGGACCCTTGGTCTGACCCAGTGCGGCCGTTCTTATGTCCCGCGAGCCCCAGCTCGGGGAGTCGGGAGTCGAGTCTCGGGGCAGAGCCAGGTCTCTAGGGGCTCTTGCTGTCTGCTAGGCTCCCTGTCTGAGCCAGGGCTCCCGGCGCTTCCAGTGTCCCTGCCATGGAGCTGAAAGCCTGGAAGTTCCAGGACCAGCTCCCAGGGGGTGCAGCTCTGGGGTAGCTCCACCATGCAGACTGCCCCAGGCTGGAGATCCCATGGCTCCTAGAGGCCTGGGCCAGTGACTCCCCAGGCTGCTCTGCTCCTGAGCAGGCCACTGGTAACTGGCCTCTGGGAATCTGGAAGCCCTCGGGTCCTTGGCCCTGGTGCAGTTCTTATCTGTCTTGGCTTGGAATGAAGCCAGTTCTGAAATAATGAAACGTCTCACAAGCTGAAACCACCAGCTCTAGTGTACAGGGCCTAGCGCAGTGGGCCTGACATGTTGGTTGAGGCCTCTGAGCAGCATTGCAAAGCAAACACTCAATAATAACCTATTACTGAGCAAACAACTTCATCCTGACTCTGCTCAACCCGTTGTGAGTTTGGGTTGGACTCTTCGGGGGCTAAACTAGAGGGATGCCCACTTTATTTTGCTTCTGTAGGCCAAGCACATTGCATGCCCTAGGGACTCTTTGCATCCCTCTGTCACCAACAAGGTCCCTGAGTGCCACCCTCCCACCCCCCTCTATTTCAGGGACTCTCTAGCCCCAATCCTTCTGCCAGGAGCGCTGTGTGTGTCCCATTTCTCCTCACCCCATGCTTCAGTCTCCAATTCTGCCACAAGCCAGGAGTTCTCTGTGCCCTAATACTCTCCCTTTCCACCATTCCAGGGTCCCCCATTCTCCCTGCATGCTCAGGGCTTTGGCTGTACCCTCATTCCAGCATTGTCCCCAGACCAGGTCCCCCATCCTCCCCATGTCAGGGGCTCTGTGAGCCTTCCCCTCCTCCCTTCCCCACTGTTATTAGTTCTCCTCTTTCTGCCGGGACAGCCAGAGTGTCAGCATGTTACACTCTACTGGGGGAAGGAGCAGTGATGAGAGAGGAATGTTTTCCTACTGGAAAGCGTTAGTTGGTGCCATAAACTGGTTCTTTGACTTAGACAGTTGCAGAGCTGGCTTTGCTCCGAGCTGTTACTCTGCTAAACAGGGAGCAGGCACTCCATGTCTCCCCCACTTTTCCCCTTTGGGTTTTCTGATTTCCCCAATATCAACAGAGTTCTGCCCAGTGATGCCTTCAATACTCCCTGAAATTTTGGAATTGATGGGCTGTGGTGTTCCAAATTATTGTGTCACAGACAAAGAGAAATGCCATCAAGTTCAGTGCACTGTAGCTATGTCAGTCCCAGGATATTAGAGACAAGAGGGGTGAGATAATATCTATTATTGGACCAACTTCTGTTGGTGAGAGAGATGAGAATTTGAGCTCTATAGAGCTCGTCCTCGGGTCTGGGAGAGGTACTTCCAACATCACAGCAAACTGCAACGCTTAAACTCCTGCACAGATTTCCACCCCAACTTCAACAACCGCAGCCAATAAACTCTCTCTCTTGCCTCTCAGAATGTTTCCCCTCCTTGTGACAATGGCGGGAGGTGGGTAAAATTAATATTTAAATATTTTTGTCAGCAAAACATGCAGCAGACAACCCTGGGCCTTTGCCGGCGTATGGAGGAGTTTGAGTTGGGGATCATGGAATTGAAAAAAGTCTTTTGTGGCAGTAATGATGCTGGGTCACAAGAGAGCTTGAAACATAAAAACCAGCTCTTGTGGGACCTGTTTGATAGCAAAGTTCAGGGCGCACTGGTAAGGAGCCCGATTTCAGGGCCTTTCTCAAGTGGATGCACCTACTCAGTTTTTCTTCAGTCTGGAAAAGGAACATGTGGCGCAGAAGATGATTGGCTGCCTCAAGACATCAACGGGCAGAGAGCTTTCAGATCCTGTGGGGATTAGGGACTTTGCTGTGAATTTTTTCTCAGACCTATATGCAGCAGAACCAGTGTCCATCGGAGACTTGATGGTTCCTTAAGGCTCTTCCTAGGATCTCAATCTTGGATGTGGACAGACTTGAGCACAATCTGACACTCTCACAATTGACTTCTTCCCTAAATGGCTTTGCCCCAGGGAAGACCCCTTGTATTGATGGTTTGCTTGTTTAATTTTATAAGGCCTTTTGAACCCTTCTTGGGCCTGACTTACTCCAGGTGTTTCAGGAGAGCATCAAAGAGAAGATACTGCCACTCAGTTGTCATCGCGTGGTTCTTACCCTGTTGCCTAGGAAGGGGGACCTTGTGGAGGTGGAATAATTGTGGATCTGTGACCCTGCTTTGCTTAGACCATAAACTTTTTTCAAAGCCCTTGACAAATAAATGAAAACTATGATTGGTTTGGTCATGCACCCTTATCAGACCTATTGCATCCCCAGCAAGTCCATTTTTGATAGCCTTTTCCTATTGCCGGATGTAATTTCAGCCTCAAATGTATGATTTGCATATTGGGTTGATTTCCCTTGATCGAGAGAAGGCTTTTGATCGTGTAGATCATAGATATTTGTTTCCTATCCTTTGTGCTTTTGGTTTTGGGCCCACGTTTGTCTCCTGCATTCAGGTACAGTAGAACCTCAGGGTTATGGACACCTGAGTTATGAACTGACCATCAACCACATACCTCCTTTGGAACCGGAAGTACGCAATCAGGCAGCTAATTTGAGATGGGTCTCATGGATACCTTGGCTGCCGAGCTCAGTTTTCATTCAGTTCACTGGGTTTCTCAGTTTTTGTCAGAGGTGGAATCAGCCCTTCCTAGGGGTGGGACTGCCCATCTGTTAGGTGCCTCCTTGAGTGAGCCGTTCCTCATTACACTAATGTTCCTCTTTTCTTGTGTGTTGCTCCTGCTGTGGGTTGGGATTGACAAGCCTGGGAGTTTTCTTACCTTCAGCAAGTCTTCTGAATTTAGTTTTAATAGCTCGGGACATAAGTCATCGTATATGACCATGGTAAAGATTCGTCATTTTCGAATGCTTGTTGATTTATCCCAATATGGTATGGAGAAGACAACTTCTAGTTGTATACTGTATCCATCCAGCCTGGTGAACTGGCCACAAGCCTCCAATTGCAAAGAGGATGAGTGACCTCCAATGGAGAATTCCTCACAGGGCTATTGTCATACATGTGTTTATGCATCATTAGACTTTGTAGGCATCCGTGTCACGTCCTTATTGTATCACGGAGGAAACTGTTTCTCATGTATCTTTCTTGTTCCAGGTTGCAGCCATTATCTGTATTAGGGTATTTTTCAGTTATTGGCCATTGATTTTTTTTTCTCCTACGATATTTATTTTTACTGTTAAGTTCAGGTTCACAAGTAGATCGGTGATATGCCTTGCAAACTTTATTTTGGGTCAAGCAAAGATGGCCATTTTAAAAAGTAGATGATGATACTGGGGTTGCCAATATTCTTCGGGTTTTTAGATTTTTAGTGGTTTTATACCTTTATTGGGAGGTTAGATAATATACACTTCTTAGCAATTTGGACCAATTTATTAATTGGCGGGCTATTGGAAATGCACTTTGTACTGTCTGGGATAGGCAGTTAGTTTTGAATCTGTAATTTATTTTCCTGTTTTTACTGTGTTTCTGCACTGATTATATTAATATTTTAAAGGTCAAAGTCTCTGTCCTTCCCCACCCTGCTGGTCTGTCCATGGAAATCAGGTAGGAAACACTGGGTGAGGATCACGACGCAATGGCTGTTTTGGGCAGGGCTCTGCTAATAGGATAGCTCATTGGGTCTCAAACTTTTTTCTGGTGACCCCTTTCACATCACAAGCCTCTGAGTGTGAACCCCCCACAATAAGTTAAACAGACTGTTTAATATATTAAACACCATTATAAATGCTGGAGGCAAGCAGGGTTTGGGTTGGAGGCTGACAGCTTGTGACCCCCCCATATAATGACCTCATGACCCTCTGAGGGGTCCCATCCCCCAGTTTGAGAACCCCTGGGATAGTGAGAGTGTTTCAACAATTCTTTAGCACAAATTTTACCAGTGGAAACCTAAGTACCCCCAGGCTAGTTGGCAGCTGAGCAGGAGCTTTGAGGATCACAGTGGCACCTAACGGATGGACTAGGGCCTAAATCCCTTTGTGGATGTAGCCTTTAATCTCTCTCACTTCCCAATCTACTGTTAGTACCTCTGCCCATGTCTCCCACCCTTTGTCTGTTGTCTATTTCGATGGTAAATTCTTTGGCACATGGACTCTCACTACGTACAGCGGAGCTGCTGGCAAATTTTCTGGGACAACTTAGATTTGTTGGGAAAAGCCAAGGCTCTGAAGCAAAAGGTTTCACCGAATCTATTACCAATTCAACTAAATGTTCACTGTGCTCTGTGTGCACCCCCACCCCCCCTTACCTCCTTCCCAGGTTCCCCCTTTCTCCCCCCCCATGCCAGGAGTTTTGTGTGCACCCCCATTCCATCCGTACCCCCATTCCAGAGTCACCCATTCCCAACCCCAATGACAGGGGCTCTGTGACTGCCCTTCGGACCTTCCTCCACCATTATTATTTCTCCTCTTTCTGACTGGGAGATAAATCATTCAGGATACTCCATGGGGGTGGGGGGGATGAACAGAGATGAGACAGGAATGTTCTTCTACTGGAAAGAGTTAATTGGTACCATCAATTTAGGGTGACCAGTTGTCTGGACTTTATAGGGACAGTCCCAATTTTCCAGGCTTTGTTTTTATACAGGTGCCTATTATCTCCCATCCCGATTTTTCACACTTGCTATCTGGTCACTCTACATCAACTGGTTCTTTGATCTAGACAGTTACAGAGGTGGCTTTGCTGGAAGCTGTTGGTCTGGTAAATGGAGAGCAGGGGTTCCATGTGTCCCCCACTACTTCCCTTTGGGTTTTCAGATTTCCCCAATATCAGTAGAGTTCTGCCCACTGATGACTATGATATTTCCTGAAATTCTGGAAGTGATTGCAAGTCGTATGCAAAAGTTATTGCATTACAGACAAAGAGAGATGCCATCAATTTGAGTGAAGGTCTCACAGGATCAGCCAGTTAGAAACCTCCCCTCTCCCCCCATCTCAAAACAGTTTTAGAATATCTGGGGCTTGACCCTGCATTCCTTGTGCAGCCAAACCCCCCACAGAAATCAGTGCAATGCAGGATCAGGACCATTGTACGTACCCCAGAATGTCCCCCAGTTTTGCCCACAGCTCTGCCCTTTACGCTTTGTGCTGCTCCACCTCCCCCAGCACCACCTGCCCCAGCTCCCTGGAATCAGGCCAGTGTCCTGAGCTCCCCCGGAGGGTTTTGTAGAACAGAGAAGGAAATGCTGGTATTTACCATTGATGGTCACTTGGGTTCCATTCCCAGGATATATCACATCTTTGCTCCCAACCCAACATACGTAGGTTCCAGAATCAGTGACGTCGGCTTTCTTCACAGTGAGGGAAAGAGACCTCTTTTCTTTATCTGCTGATAATATGATTCGATCTGTTCCATTGTTCACCTTGGCTGTTACATAGTTTCTGGTTTTATACCATTCAGCAAACCACTTGGTTGAATTATTGCTTGTGTTGAATGTACACTCGATGGTGAACTCTGACCCTTCCATTGCACGGATAGAAGGGGGTGTCTGATTCACCACAATGACAGCAGCAGTATTTTCTGCAGCTCCTGAAACACAAAGTTCAGTGTCAGTATTTGACATTACTGCAAAAGAGGAATAATTAAATCAAACAAAATTGTTTGCAAATGATCCACTGCAGAATGTTTCCATTTCTCTACAAGGAAGCCAAGTGCACGAGCAGGAACTCCCTGCTGAAGGTCACGGCATGAAGTTCAGAGCGGTGAGTGGGGAGGGCTCAGACTAGGCGGTTTGCACAGGCCCTGCTGGCCCTGTTAGCCGGCCTGCCCCACTGGCTCCAGCCTGCCATACGGGCTCCATGGGGCCTCTCCCTAAGTGCCAGCCTGAGAGCACTGGGTGGCTCCTAGGGGGCTAGAGAGAAGCCCAGATGCAGGGAATTGGGCCTGCAGGCCCCACGGTGGAGTGTCTGCTCCAGGGAGGCAAATCTCAACAGCAATGGGCCAACCAAAGACTTGGGGATGGGGGTCAAAGAAGGGAGACAGAGATGGGAGACAGGAGACAAAAGGAAGATGGAGGGGGGAGAAGACTGAGGGAAAGAGAGAGCTGGGAGTGGAAAAGAGAGACCGGGAGAGAGAAAGTGACTGTGTGCAGAGCAGGGGAGAGGGATAGAAAGATGTAGGGGCCTAAGGAAGGGGAAGTAAAATAGACAATGAAAAAGATGTGATGAAAGTCTGAGATGAAAGGAAGGCAATGATCATCGTTGTTGTTATTTATACTTATTCCCATTGCACCTCCAGTCCTCAGCAACTAGTCCAGTCCCATGTGTCAGGCCCGGTACGTACTGTCAGAGCCAGTCCCTGCCCTGAGGAGCTCACTGGCTCAGAGTGGGAGGAGAACAAGAGATGCTGTAGAGGGGGAGTTTCCTTATTCCCTAGGCACAGGGGCCCCACCAGTCTCTTCCCATTAGGGGGGGCTGAGATGGGCCAGACAGAAAATTGGGGGGCTGAGCCCCCCATTGCCACAAGGCTCCAACCCTCTTTGTAGCCCCTCTCCATGGCCAAGCCGTAGGCCGGGACTGGGCAGTGAAGGTGTTGGCTGCTGACAGCCAGTAAGAGCTGCCCTGGCAGGGGAACCTGGCTCCAGGGCCGGCAGATCCCTCGGGAAGCAGCAACCACAGGGGTGGGGCCCAGGAGACTGGGCTGGAGTGGGTCAATCTGGGCTGCTTTGGGGAGCCCTGGATCTACCACCTGCCCTGGGTGCTGCGCCCTGGGGTGTGGGGATAGGGATCAGGGGCTGTTCTCGGGCACCCCAGTCCTCTGCCCAGGTGTATTTCTCTGCAGCTGCTGGAGCTGGGCACCCAGTCAGCAGCCTCTGCTCTCTCCACTCTGCCTTCAGAGCTGGGCAGCTGGAGAGTGGCAGCTGCTACAACAGGAGTAAGGCAAATTTTGGGATGGTTATAGCCCCTGCAAGTGCTGCCCCCGCCTGTGCACTAGGCCACACTGCCTGCCCCCAATATTATTATTATTTATAATTAAGCAGTGCTGCTAACAAACACAACACTCTACAGAAGAAATAGCAGGACGATGTATTCCTATCTTATTCCATGAGTGCAGGGGATGAAATACTTTCTATTCCATCAGTATAGGCAGGATGTAAAGTAGCAATGTTACAGGTAACCTTTTTTTATTCTGCGGGACAGGATAAGTTGCACCCAAAAGCATATAAACGAATTGGCTGAGGAGCTTGATGAACCATTTAGTTTTTAATAACTCTTGGCACAATGGGGATGTTCCAGAGAACAGGAACAAAAGCTAATGTTGTGCCAGTATTTTAAAAGGGTAAACGGGTGACCTGGAAAACTATCAGCTGGTAAATCTGACTTTAATCCCAGACAAACAAACCTGATATATTTTTGATGATGAATTTGGTTGATGAAGGTAACTGACATGATACACTTAGGGCTTGTACACACTACCACTTATATTGGTATAACTTATGTTGCTCGAGGTGACTAAGCCACCCCCTGGAGCGATGCAAGTTACACCGACCTAAGCACCAATGTGGACAGCGCTATGTTGGGGGAAGAGCTTCTCCCACAGACACAGCTGCTGCCTCTCATGGAGGTGTATTTATTGTGCCAATGGGAGGGCGCTCTCCCATCGGCATAGAGCATCTTCACCACACACGCGACACTGGTGCAGCAATGTCTAGTGTAGACTAACCCTTAGACTTCTGTAAGGCCTCTGATATTCTGATTTTGTATGGTGCTGGTTTTTAATCAACATAGAATATAGACTTGTAGGATTGGAAAGGACCCAGTCCAGTCCTCATGGCAGGGCTAAGTACATCTGTATTGAATGGTATAGAATCATCGAAGCAAAGGACTGGAAGGGACTTCAATAGAATAGGTCACCTACTCCAGTGCTCTGCCCTCAAGGCAGGACTAAGTAATAACCAGACCAGCTCTGACAGGTGCTTGTCCAACCTGCTCTTAAAAATCCCCAGTGATGGAGATTCCACCACCTCCCTAGGCAATTTATCCCAGTGCTTAACCACCCTGACAGGAACTTTTTCCTAATATCCAACCTAAACTGCCCTTGCTGCAATTTAAGCCCATTGCTTTTTGTTCTACCCTTGGAGGTTAAGGAGAACAATTTTTCTTCCTCCTCCTTGTAACAATCTTGTATGTACTTGAAAACTGTTATCATGTCCCCCCTCAGTCTTCTCTTGTCCAAACTAAACAAACCCAATATTTTTCAATCTTCCCTCATAGGTCATGTTTTCTAAACCTTTAATCATTTTTTGTTGCTCTTCTCTGGACTTTCTCCAATTTGTCCACATCTTTCCTGAAATGTGGCACTCAGAACTGGATACAATACTCCAGTTGAGGCCTAATCAGTGCAGAGTAGAGCGGAAGAATTACTTCTCATGTCTTGCTTACAACACACCTGCAAATACATCCCGGAATATTTGCGCTTTTTTTTTTTTGCAACAGTGTTGCTCTGTTGACTCATATTTAGCTTGTGGTCCACTATGACCCCCAGATCCCTTTCTGCAGTGCTCCTTCCTAGACAGTCATTTCCCATTTTGTAAGTGTGAAACTGATTGTTCCTTCCTACATGTCCTTACTGAATTTCATCCTATTTCTCCAGTTTGTCCACATCAGTTTGAATTTTGATCCTATTCTCCAAAGCATGTGCCACCCTTCCGAGCTTGGTATCATCTGCAAACTGTATAAGTGTACTCTCTATGCCATTATTTAAATTATTGTTGAAGATATTGAACAGAACTGATCCCTGTGGGACCCCACTCGATATGCCCTGGCACCTTGACTATGAACCACTGATAATAACTACTCTCTGGGAATGGATTTCCAATCAGTTATGCACCCGCCTTCTAGTAGCTTCATCTAGGTTGTATTTCCCTAGTTTGTTTACGAGAAGGTCATGCGAAACAATATCAAAAGCCTTACTAAAGCCCAGATATACCACATCTACTGCTTCTCCCCTATTCACAAGTCTTGCTAACCTGTCAAAGAAAGCTATTAGGTTGGTTTGACATGATTTGTTCTTGACAAATCCACACTGACTGTTACTTATCACCTTATTATCTTCTAGGTATTTGCAAATTGATTGCTTAATTATTTGCTCCATTATCTTTCTGGGAACTGAAGTTAAGCTGACTGGCCTGTAATTCCCCAAGTTGTCCTTATTTCCCTTTTTATAGATGGGCACTAGATTTGCTCTTTTCCAGTCCTCTGGAATCCCTCCCCTCTTCCATGACTTTTTGAAGATAATCACCAATAGCTCAGGTACCTCCCCAGTCAGGTCCTTGAGTATTCTAGGATGTATTTCATCAGACCCTGGTGACTTGAAGACATCCAACTTATCTAAGTAATTTTTAACTTGTTCTTTCCCTATTTTAGCCTCAGATCCTTCCTCATTTTCACTGGCATTCACTTTGTGAGATGTCCAATCAACACTAACCTTTTTGGTGAAAACTGAAACAAAAAAGTCATTTCACTTCTGCCATTTCCACACTTTCTGTTACTGCTCCCTCCCCCCCCCCCCACCGGCCCCATTGAATAACGGGCCTACCCTGTCCTTGATCATCTTCTTGCTTCTAATGTGATTTAGCTCAAAGAAGTTCTGGGCTTGATGCAGGAATTACTAAGCGAGATTCTGTGTCCTGTGTTATGCAGAAGGTCAGTGTAGATGTTCATAATGATCCCTGCAAGGCCTTAAAATCTATGAAAGCCAGAAACACAGGCCATTATTCTGCTGCACCTTGTGCAGTCAATTATACTGTGCAAAATGTCTGTAAAATACAGCAATTCTGCTTTGTTTCCTTTGCACAGGTGCAAGTGATGACAGAAGATGCAGGCGGAGGAGGGAAGGGGCGGTCAGGTGCACAGTCTTAAAGAGAGACCATCCATTTTCACTAGCATGTTAGACTCAAGGTTCTTTTCTCCTTCCATTACCAGCCTCTGCTTCTACAGGGAATCAATATCAAGTCCACTAAGAGACTATAAGTCATATCCAAAATATCTAGAGTTCAGAGTTTACCTGCCATCCCTATATTCTCGAGAGATTCACTGCACAATTGTCCTCCTGCTCTGCAGATTCAGCTGTGCAGTCTTCCCTCTGAACCAGAGATACAGACTGTCTACTCAAAGAATCAACCTGGAGACACTCCTGTCCCAACACCATTGTCTCCCCGACAAGCTGGTTAAGCTTATAGGGCTGTTTAAACTCTCTAACAATTTTTATTCCACCTGAAATCTCCTCAAAGCACCCCACCATGGATTTTTTCAAAGCAAATTCAGTGGATTCATCTTCATTCGTAAAAGCAGCAAAGAATTCTGTGGCACCTTATGGACTAACAGACGTTTTGCAGCATGAGCTTTCGTGGGTGAATACCCACTTCGCCGTTGCTGCTTTTACAGATCCAGACTAACACGGCTACCCCTCTGATACTATCTTCATTTGAAACACTTTGGCCACTAGGCACCAACACACATTCCTCAGAAGAGAGACTGTTTACTATTAACAATGGCCCATTAAGAGTCCATGGAAACAATTCCTTTTTGCCCTTACTAGACAAACTACTGACTTTTTACAGACTTCAAAGACTTCTTCTGTCTGCTCTACAAACAGAAAAGAGCTGGAGAAACAGTCCCCTTTAACAGACAAACGGCTTGGGATAGCCTTTCCCTTGTCCCAGCACACATGGCTGTTCAGGGACCATTGCTTGGAGATTGGGGTAGCTCCCTTCACAGGCAAGTCATTACCTCTAACAGTCACAGGAACATTTCCTTCACTGTCACAGTTCTCCACACTGGTAACAGGTAAGGTACAGGGATACTCACATTCCACTAACCTGGTCTTCCCAGACTGTCCAGTTAGACAGAGTCCCAACTGGAACCTTTAGGCCCGACTGGGAGGCAAATTGATAATAGTCAGAGCAGGGACACCTACAGTTAAGGATGCCGAAAGGTTTCCATTCTAAACCTTGGTTTTTCAGTTGCTCAGAATTTTCCAACATTTTTGCTTATTGGGCTATTGCTTATCTGTGCAAAGGGGAAATTTTGGGGAAAGATTAAGCCAAAACTAAGTTTTGATGATGAGAAATGTGAAGAAACACACTTTTCCCAGGATAAAACAAAAATTCAGTGCAATGTTTTCTTTAAAACCCCTGAAGCCAAAACACTTTGAGAGAAACTGCCTCTGCAGCTGGTAGCTCTGGGGGTGATATAAAGGACTCAGGGCTCCCAGCCACAGCTTGAGCCCCGGGGCCTTTAAATTTTGATTTAAAGGGCCCCGGTATTTAAAGGCCCCGCCTCTTCCGGTTGAGGCCACACCCCCAGCTGAGGACTCTGGCGTACCGGTAAATCCTTTAAGTTACTTTCACCCCTAGATCCAGACATTCCCAGTGCAGTCAGCAGGCCCAGGGAGGCACTTGCAGAGGAGAGACCTGGCCTGGACCATGCCTGTGCAGAGGAGTTCATCGGCCCCTGGCCTGGGCGGAGCAGGAGTAACTGATGGTGCCACAACACCACTCCCCTCCCAGGGCTTTCCCAGGGATAGTCTGTGAATTCTCCCCTGGCAGGGTCAGCGGCAGGCCACCAAAGAGCTGCAGGAAGGCTTACCCCAGTTAATGGCGGCAAAGCACAGGAGTCGGACGCCATTCCAGACACATCCCCAAGCCCTTGGACTGGAGCAGAGTCCTCCGGCACTGCCCTGGGGGTCAGAAAAACATGTCCATAAACCCCTCTGTGCTTCCCAGCAGCCAGCTCCAGGTATATTGGACACACTGAGCGGAACCAGACACTGTTGGACACACCCGGCTGACACAGACACGATCTCTGATTAGTTCCTGTACCTGAGTCTATAGACTGGGGCTGTAAGACGCAGCGCGTGGGTGTAAAACACAGTGCAGAACCCTCTGGCATCTTCCCAACAGGGGCTGAGCCCAGCCTTGCCCAGAGATCTGGGGGAACGGAGGGGGGCTCTGAACCGGTTACGCTAGGGTGGTGGTGTGGCAAGGGCTGCAGTGCTGGCTGCTCCTCTCAGCCGGGTCTCAGCTTCCCGGGGGTGGCTGGCTGGCTCCCCAGGCAGCCTCCCAGGCTGGAGAGGCTCCATGCTGTCTTTTGACTGGCAGGGAGGCTTTGAGTGAGGCCATCTCTGGTAGCCCATCTCCACTTTCCCAACCAGTCCTCATGCTGGGGTTGCTGCTCTTCTCTTCCCAGTGACCCCACAAAGCCCGGCTGTCCCAGCCACCTGGCTGGAATTGGGGGGCCCAGGGAGCCATTGGCAGCATTCAGTAAAGTCATTAGTGTAGGAGCTCTGGAGGGACGGCAGAAAGGGAAGGGGAAAGCGGGGAAGAGGCCCCCCCCCATGCAGTTTTTTACCTTTAGCTCTGCTTCCCAGGTCAGGCTCTGGAGCTGATGTGCAGGGGATATTCATGGGTGCCTGGGGGAGAGAGCCTCCCAGCCCAGGGGACTGGGTGAAAGCCCAATTGCACAGCAGTGGGAGTGGGGGCTCCCCTTATCCGCTCAGGGCTGGGCTGGGGGGTGGGGAGGGGTTCTCTCCCTGGGCAGCTCAGGGCTGGGTGGTGGGGGGGGCTCCCCTGACACCTCAGGGCTGGGCAGTGTGCGGGGGGGTCCCCTGACAGCTCAGAGCTGGGCAGTGGGGGGGGGGTCCCCTGACAGCTCAGGGCTGGGCAGTGGGGCTCTGCTGGTTGAAGCTGGGGGGGTCTCATATCAATTAATCTTGGTCAGTTGAGCACAGGACAGAACTCAACCCCCCTCACCACCTGGAGTTTCCTTCTGTGGGGGTCTGTGGGGCACTGTCAGGGCATCATCCCTGTTGCCCGTGCAGGGTCCTGCTCTGGGGGCCATTTGGGGTCTCTGTTCCTGGCACTGTCCCCTGTCCCCACACTCAGAGGTGTCTGGGGCGGAGGGTGGGGGCTGTTGCTAAGGAGCCAGCTCGTAGCTCTCCCTTGTGAGCAGCAGCTCCTCTGCCTGCCTCACTCCTCCCTAAACACTGCCCAGGTGAAGCCAGCCACGTCCCCGGGTAGAAGAAGGTGCTAGACCTACCATCTCCAGTACGACCTGCCAGCCTCCACTCTCCTCCCCTCTCGCTCAATCTCTGGACCGGAGACGACTTAAACCGACCGTCCCTCTGCTTGGCTGTGACTTGCAGCACTTCCTTCTCAGCGTGCAGAACCTCACTGCATCCCTTCCCTATTCCTCCCCCCACACCGAGTCACAGCTTGAGGGGTCATTGGGCCAGAGAGAGCATGACTGTGAAACCTGGTGGGTAGGAACTGATCTGGGAGGTGGAAAATCCAGGGCCCAGTCCCCCTGCTCCAGTGATTTGGTATTGATCCAGCATACGACAGCTGAAACCGAGGGCTCCTCCGTCAGCCTATCCCTTAGCCCAGTGGTTAGGAAACCTGTCCTGGGAGGTGGGAGACCCCTGTGTAAATCCTTTCTCCCCCACAAGCAAATGGAGGAATTGAACCTGGCGCTTAAGTCTGGGGTTTAGCTGCCTGTGATTTTCTTGGGGTACCCAGGACTGTGAGTCACCCTCTAGCCAGAGGGAGCCTTGCTGTGGTGGCTGGGGTCAGCTCCCTAACCCCCCCCCAGCCCATCAGCCACTCAAGCACTCTCCTAGGGTTAGGCCGGCCCTGTCTGCCTCACAGGTGCACCCCAGTCCCCTTGAAGGAATCCCCTGTGATATCCAGCCCCTGATGCTGCTACTCCCAGAAAACCCAGAGCCTCTGACCCCAAAGGAGCAACATATCCCACTTTACCAGTTTCACCTTAAATCATTGCTCCTGTGAACCACACAGCACCTGTAGTGAAACAAGAGAAGGTTTATTTTAGAGAGAATACAGAGTCCACAAGAAACAAGAGAGCAGTTGAAACCAGTGGTTACAATACAAAATAAAATCATAAAATGCAGACTAGGGCCACACTTATCAATAGTTCCCTTTCCTAGCTGGCAAAATAACCCTCCCACCCCTGTTCCACCCAAGTTCAGTCTGTTGCAGAGTTCGCTAGTGTCACAGGAACCAGGCTCCAAACGTTTATAAAACACCCCCATTGAGCAAGATGTTTCCTCAGTGAATGGATTCAGGGGGCCTCTCCCCTTCAGTGTTACACTGAAAACGTCTTTTGTTTCTGTTCCCAGGGAGGATGATCCCTTGTCTGTTGCAAGGTTCCTTTTTTTTACTGCCAACTGGTTTTGATGGTTTGCAGTTGTCTCGGAGCTGGGAAGGGGGACGCGGGGTGAACGCTCTGCGGCGTCGGGGCCGGGAAGGGGGATGCAGGGTGAAGGCTCTGCGGCATCAGAGCTGGGAGCAGAGCACTGGGTAACAGACTCTGCCGGCGTGTAGAGATCTGGATATATTTGCTTGGAACTAACCCCAGTAAACATCACGTTGCCAGCTCTTCTGCTTTCTGGTCTTCTGCTTCCTGTCTGCATGATAAGAACCCGAGGAGAGGGGGAAGGGAAAGTGCTCTAACAGCTGGAACCCGGGGAGAGGGGGAAGGGAAAGTGCTCTAACAGCTGGAACCCAGGGAGAGGGGGAAGGGAAAGTGCTCTAACAGCTGGAACCCGGGGAGAGGGGGAAGGGGGAGCCCTCCAACAGCCTCTTCCTCTCCCTGTGCTTCAGTTGCTGAATCTGTAAAATGGGAATAAGGACACTGAGCTCCTTTGCACAGCACCTGGAGATCTTCTGATGGAAAACACTGTGTAGGAACCAGGTGTTATTACTCTAGGAGACTGGAGCCTAGTCAGATGCTGACTTAACAGAGCTCTCTGCCAGAATGGGATCAAGTGCCAGAGGGGGAGCCGTGTGAGTCTGGATCTGTAAAAGCAGCAAAGAGTCTGGTGGCACCTTAGAGACTAACAGACGTATTGGCGCATGAGCTTTCGTGGGTGAATCCCCACTTGGTCAGACGCATGTCTTACTCTCCCAGAATGGAACGCACTGTCTGATATTGGGCTAATTACAGGGTGTTCATTTTAAGGATGGGTTGGATAACGATTAGCTTGTACTTGTGAGGAATGGGATACGTGGGTGTCCTTTTCTCCCCCTTCCCACAGCCATTAGAATGAAGGATTCATGGTAGGACAGTGAATACATTCCCCCAAGTTTTCCAATTTCCTCTCTTCTCTCTCATTAAACCTTCACAAGTAGGTCCCATTGTCTCTGTCTCATCTAGGATTGCTCTGTGCTCTGTTGGACTCTTTTGTTCTGTCCTGCTTCCAGGTGAAATAGTCCTGAAGGGATGTTTTTCCCCAGGAATTACTCTGCCCACTTCCAACCAAAAGCAAAATAGGAACACCCTTAGCTCCACACAGTTCTAATTCCAAAGAATTGCCTTTGGCTCCAGAAGGATGAATACCAGACAGAAGGAGGAACCTGCAGTGCAGACCAGTAAAAACTATGAGCCACTTGGCCAATGTAAATCAAACCTAGATTTGTGTGCCAGACTCTAACCATCTTCCATTTGCAAAATGTTTGGGGTAGAATTGTACCTTTGAGTGGAGTAAATATACACCAACGGGGCTGGCCTGAGAGGCTGTGTTAATGCCCAGTAATTTGGTGGCATCAAATGCACATGGAGTGTGGGATTCTATACATTAAAATAAGCATCAACCAGACCTGATTTCTCTCTGTTCTGTCCCTAACAATTGTTGCTGAAGAAGAAGGTAGAGGTCACAGCTTTGCCTTCCAAGTTCCACCTCCACACAGAAAGCTGCTTCGCAACCTCACTCTGACCTCCCTTTGCAATAACTGAAGGCCTCTGTCACCGCAGCTACAGCCGCAGAGCGAGGGACGGCCCTGCCCCATGGAGCACACAGGAGCAATAGCCACAGCACCTGTCCAGTCACAGTGCTAGGAACTGAACCCACAGCTCCTGGGACCTAGGGCCTGAACCCAAAGACAGCCTTCCTGCTGCTCTGTGCAGCATCTCTACAGGGGCCAGAGCATCTCTGCCTCCACAGTCATCCCAGGAAACCTGCCTGCATGCTGCAGGGCCCTTCTCTCCACCTAGCCAGCAGGGGCACCGTTTCCGGGTTTGGTAGGTGAGGGCAACTTGAATTGTGATTCCAGGGGCTACTTAGGCACTCTAATTCCTATATAAAAGAAAGGAAATGAAATAAATATTAGACCCACTCAGCTTTAATACTAACGTGTTATGACATCTTGTGGCAAGTCACTTAAGGGAGACAGGTTAGGGTTAAAATTTTAATGTTTGTTCTTACTTTGTTACTAACTCTGTGGAGCGAGCAACCCCATCAGGACACCTGGGCTCTATCTCAGCTCTGGGAGGGGAGTGGGGTCTAGTGGGTTACAAGTGGGGTCATGTACATCTGGGTTCTGTATAAGAACGGCCAGACTGGGTCAGACCAAGGGTCCATCTAGCCCAGTGCCCTGTCTTCCAACAGTGGCCAGTGCCAGGTGCCTCAGAGGAAATGAACAGAACAGGGAATCATCAAGTGATCCATATCCTGTTGCCCACTCCCAGCTTCTGGCAAACAGAGGCTAGGGCCATGCAGAACATGGGGTTGCATCCTTCCCACTCTGGCTAATAGCCATTGATGGACCTGTCCTCCAGGAACTTCTCTAGTTCCTTTTTGAACCTTGTTATATTTTTGGCCTTCACAACATCCCCTGGCAAAGAGGTCCACAGGTTGACTATGAAGCAATACTTTGTTTTAAATCTGCTGCCCATTAATTTCATTGGGTGGCCCCTAGTTCCTATGTTATCTGAAGAAATAAATAACATTTCCTTATTCAATGTTCATGATTTTCAACCCCCCCTAGTTGTCCCTTTTCCAGGCTGAAAAGTCCCAGTCTTTTTAATCTCTCCTCATGGGTAAGGTGTTCCATACCCCTAAGCATTTCTGTTGCCCTTTCCAAATCGAATATGTCTTTTTTGAGCTGGCATGACCAAATGCACACAGTATTCAAGATGTGGGCAGACCATGGAGATTGAGGCAATATGGTATTTTCTGTCTTATTATCTATCCCTTTCTTAATAATTCCCAATATCTTGTTAGCTTTTTTGAACTGCTGCTGCACATTGAGTGGATGTTTTCAGAGAACTATCCACAATGACTCCACGATCTCTTTCTTGAGTGGTAACAGCTAATTTAGACCCCATCGTTTTGTATTTAGAGTTGGGATTATGTTTTCCAATGTGCATTACTTTGCATTTGTCAACATTGAATTTCATCTGCCATTGTGTAGCCCAGTCACCCAGTTTTGTGAGAGCCCTTTGTAACTCCTTGAAGTCAGCTTTGGACTTAACTATCTTGAGTAGTTTTGTATCGCCTGCAAATGTTACCCCCATTTCCAGATCATTTATGAATATGTTAATCAGCACTGGTCCCAGTACAGACCCCTGGGGGATACTACATTTATTCCTGCTGTTTGTTTCCTATCTTATCTTATTGTTATCTTATCTTATATCCTATATATTCCTATATCTTATCTTATTGTTTCCTATTTGTTTGTTTCCTATCCTATTCTTACTGTTTGCTTCCTATCCTTTACCTGGAGTAGCCACCTGGAGTAGCCACCATGTTTGTGTTCCGAACACTCTCAGATATGTCAAAGGCGTGTGACTGAGTGCCGAGGCATATGTCGTCCGCATAGACAAACTTGCGAGATCCAGCAATGGTAGGTCATTCGAATATAAGTTGAACAGTGTTGGAGATAAAACTGATCCTTGCGGGAGGCTGATGTTTGTACATTTCAAAAGGAAATGGTGTGACTGGCCATAGCTGAGAGCTCTCTCCTTGCAAGGGATTACTGTGCAACTGATCATATTTTTATTTCCTCCTGATTTGACCATTGCAGTGTATTGTTTATCTGAAGCTCACAAAGAGATTTGACCCAGTCAAGAAAAAAATGAATGGAACAGATCATATCCACCGAGAGGCGATGGATGCACCTTCTCCTGGCACAGGAGTGGAAATCAGTGAATCTGTTTCTACTTGCAGGTGAAAGAAAGGCAGTGCTTACTGTGATGAAGTGGGGGATTTTCTTGTGTTTTCCTTGGTTTTCCAATGGTTTGCATGCAGAGGGAGTGTCCCTGGGTGTTACTGGTTTAATGATGTCAGGGGAGAGGGAGTTTGTTACCTCTCAAGGGAGGAAGATTCCAAGACATGGCTGAACTTAAGAATGCAGTCAGGCAGGAAATGATACCAGTGCAGATGCAAGAAAAGCATCTTATGACTCCAGTTTGGGAAAAAGCCAATTCTGCATCATTTATTAAACAATGTAGCTGGTTGCACCTCTGAAAATCACAGCCAGGCAATGGAAGATCACTGACAAGGAGGTGAGCAGAGAAGAGCCTCTGGAAGGCAAATGAAGCACATTTTGACTGATGGCTCTGCATAGCTAGAAAAACAAATAAAAATTCTCTGAAACATTGATGTTTGCAGGTGATCATCATTCAAGAGGTGAGGGGACCAGGGGACCACCCATGCCAGGAGGAAATGAGTGAAAGCGACTGTCCTTGGGAAGAGGTAAGAAATGCCCAGGCTCAGAGCACCCACGTGGACATTAATGGACCTTATTAACTTGCAGGTAGAAGAACTGCTGCTGCTTCACTTGTCAAGGGAAGAATGTGAGAAGCAGGTGCAGACTTTGCTAACGCAATGTGCCAGGCCACCTGCTGAATCCACAGAGGGGACAGAAGAGCATTCTGCAGCTATAGTCCTGGGAATGGAGAGCAGCCCCCTGAGACAGTGCAGCCAGTTGCACTTTCCAGCTGTAAACATCCCTGCAGATCATGGGCCAAGGAGGTGAGTTTCAAGTTTCTCTTATTACCAAATGAATCTTGTGCCAAAGCAGCAGTTGCAAACCCAATCAGGAATAAATACCAAGTATTGATCGTTCCACCAGCAGTTCGTACCTCTCCTGATAGGACAGCAGAGGCTGTGGTGCTCTAGAAGGAATTAATGAAGCTGATCTGTCCATTTCTGTACCAGTCAAGTGGAAACGAATGGATCCTCTCCTACCTTCCGATGGGAGAGGCCAGGGGCGGCTCTAGGGATTTTGCCGCCCCAAGCACGGCAGGCAGGCTGCCTCTGGCGGTTTGCCCGCGGAGGCTCCGAAGCCGCGGGACCAGCGGACCCTCCGCAGGCAAGCTGCTGAGGGCTGCCTGCCTGCCGCCTTCGCGGTGCCGGCAGAACGCCCCCCACGGTTTGCCGCCCCACGCACGCGCTTGGCCTGCTGGGGCCTGGAGCCGCCCCTGGGCGAGGCGCATCTGAACACTGAGGATATAAAAAACTTGAGTAAGCTCCTAGAAGAGCGGTGATGGTTCTTACTGAAAGGAAAAAAGTGAAATTAAGCACTGCTGCCAAGAGGTAAAGAACTCACCTTCTCTTGACTTTCAAGGTTAAGTTCCTGGATCTGGTTATTCTTTCAGATGCAAGAAATGAAATTCATCTTGCATGCCAGGAGAGGAATACTGTGCGAGCAACCTGACTGGTCAGGTGAGTGACCCGTTGTGAAGTGAAGAAAGTATTTTTCCTTGTAGATAAGGAATAGTTCAGGAACCTATGAAATCTGTTTGGAAGATTGAAGGTGAATGTACCTCTGGTCAACTCCCCGCAGCCTCAGTGAATATTTTTATATTGGTTATTTGCCAACAGAATAAGGTTGGGGAAAGCACCATAAAACTGTAGGACACCACAAGATTGACTATAAGTAATGCTGTGTCAAAAATTGATTGTTGCACCTGATGATACATCCCAAGATACGTGAAGAGTTGAGGACCATAGCAGACAACAGGGATTCCTCTTTATTAGGAGGTAAGGAATATACAGTACCAGTTAGACTGTTTATAGCATTCCAGCGCAAATCAAAGACTTTGTTTTTTCTTTCGGAGCCTATGTTATATGTCAAGAGGGGAATGCTGTCAACTAATTGAGAACAAAGCAATGTATGCAGCCAGAGCTGCTGAGATGTAAGAGAAGCATCCTTTGAGTCTATTCATGGACAAGGAGAGCAGCCACTTATCCCCAGGAAGTGTTAAACAATGCAGCTGGTTGCATCTCTACAAACACAGCCACACTCAGACCGTTCCCGGCACGGAGGTCAGGGCCGGCTCCAGACCCCAGCACGCCAAGCACGTGCTTGGGGCGTCATGCTGCGGGGGGCGCTCTGCCTGTCGCCGGGAGGGCGGCAGGTGGTTCCGGTGGACCTCCCGCAGGTGTGCCTGTGGAGGGTCCGCTGGTCCCGCGGCTTCGGTGGAGCATCCGCAGGCATGCCTGCCGGAGGTCCACCGAAGCCGCGGGTTCAGCGACCGCCAGAGCGCCCCCGTGGTGTTCCACCGTGCTTGAGGCAGCGAAATTCCTAGAGCCGCCCCTGACGGAGGTGAGCATCTAAGGTTCCATTTTGCCACCTAAATTAAATGAAAAATGATCATTTCAGTGAAGAGCCCTCCAGACACCAAACAAATCTGTCACATATTGATCGTTACAGCACATCACACTTCTCCAGATGTCAGGAGAGCAGGGGGCTGTGCTTTTCAAGAAGCAGTTATGGACACTGATCATCCCCTTTCGTGAGGTGACAAATACACATTCTCAGAGAGTTCAAGTGACAATAATGGGTCTGGTCAGTCTTTCAGGTGGAAGAAATGCAGCTGAGCTGATCTTCCCAGACAGGAAGGCTTGAGAGACACAAAGGAGCTGGTTGTGAATAGAGAGAGAGTAACTGGAAGGAGAAGTTAGTGCAGGGGACGAGGAAAGCAGTGTAAGAGGTTGTGTCTGTCCGGACTGATCAGTGGAGCTGGTTGTGACTGTCACAGGTCAGCACTATCTGGTTGTATCTGTGTGTTAATGAAGGGGCTGATTGATACCTGTCTATGGAGGAAGAGCCTGCTGGACCCACCAAGGATAAAGCCGTGCAGCTGGTCAGAGCAGCCAGTAGGGAAATGATGCTGCTGCTGGCAGAACTGGTGAAGAAATAGCATTCACCTTGACAGGGCTGTTGGGGGATTCAAATTCGGATCTGTTCACCTGCTGGGGAAGGAGAGCAGCTGGTTCCGTCTGCCAGGATGGAAGCAAGGAAGTGAGTTGTACCTTCTCAGAGGAAAGCACTGGAGACTGGCAAATAGTGGGACACAGACTGTACCTCAGGGTGTGACTGGGGCAGGTGTGTAACCATAGCGACCAGTGGGTCCTTTCCCATTCTGGTCCTTGATCGCATGCACAGGGCCAAACTGATCGCCATGGTTACATCAGGAAGGAATTTTCCTCCAGGGCAGATTGGCCAGAGACCCTGGAGGCTTTTCGCCTTCCTATGGGGCATCGAGCAGGGACCAGCCCTTAGGGCCATTTAGAAACAGACAATTCAAAATAATAGAAAGTGAAATCTGTCACCTTTCATCATTGCCTCTGTGCTTCTTTAAAAAAAGCTGTTCTCCCCTCCCCCATACACATGACCCTTCCCCATCTCTCTGCACATGGGACCTTCCCTCCATGAGCAGTGTGTCACCCTCCCCCACTCCCTGCAATCCCTGCAGCTCTCCCCACTTGTCTCCCTTGGTTTCTCTCCCTGTATTTATTCTATTTCCTCTTCCATCCCCCCTTTCCTGGGGCTATTTCCAGCAGATCTTTTCTTGTTTTTGTGTTTTTCTTTTTTCTGCTGTCTTTTCTATCTTTTCTCTCCATTTACTTCCTGCAGTGGGGCAGACTAGGCCCGGAGGCCCCCTGCTGGAGGCCTTAGGGTCCTGCCACATCCATCCCAGGAAAGGAGCAGTGGAGCTAAGTCTTCCAAGCAGCCTAGAGAGACTGTACAGGACACGACCAATCAGGGAAAGGCTGCAGAAAGCAGCCAATCAGGGCGCAGGAGGGCCATATAAAAGGAGTTTCAGCTGTAGTGTCAGTCTGTTCTTTGCTGAAGCTAGAGGAGTGTAGAGGGGCTCTTGGCTGGCTAAAGGGAATGGCTGCACCATGGACAACTCAGTGCTGGTTGGCAGTGAGGAAGAGCTATGGGGTCTGAATGTAGAAGAGCCCTGAGGTAAGGGTGAAGTACTGGTGAAGGCTGGGGCTGTGGGGAAGTGGCCCATAGAAGTATCTGTGGTGTGTGGCTGCTGTTCTTAGGATCCCTGGGGTGGGAACTGGAATAGTGGGTGGGCCTGGGTCCCCTCCCCTCCTATAGGCTACTGGGGAACTGGGCTTACAGTTGAACTGTGATTGACACCCCCCCCCAAGGGGGAACAGAATGGCTAAGAGGCCCAGCTGGGGCCAGAAGAGACCCAGTGGGTGAAAATGATTCCCTCCAGGGAGGGGGCACTTCCTGGGGGTGTGGCCTGATACTACTTGAAACCTGCAGACACACTTGACCAGGGGGTGCCCATGAGAGGTGGGTGCCCCCACGTTATACTTTCCCTTCCCTCTTTCCCTTGCTGGTCTCTGGTTGCCTCCCCTTCTGACCCAAAGCTTCCCAATCTCCTGCCCTGCTCCCTGGCTGTTTCTAATCAGCTCCAGGTGGTAACAAAGAAGGAAAATGAGATTCAGATACTGTAGGAAGGAGTCTTCTAAAAACACCTGTAGTAAAGGGATATTGACAAGCTCCCCACAGGTGAAATGCCCCATGGTGCAGAGAGCTGGGCCAAGCCCTGTGTCCCAGGTGAACTTGCAAACCAGGGTTTAACTCCTCACTGTTCACACACAAGCTGAGTTGTGCCCTGCACTATAATGCAGAGGGGTGGCATTTCCCCTGGGTCTCTGTCACCCCCCTCAGACCCTACTGCAGTCAAACCCAGCCCTGTCCCTCAGACCCACTCAGAGGAAAGCTGTGTGAATGTTCCCAGCTGTGATGGGGAAGGAGCACAGGGTAAAGTTCTAGCCCCACTGAAGTCAGTGGGGACGTTGCCATTGACTCCCATAGTGCTGGGATTTCACCCACAGCCTCGCTGATCACAGGTCAAACAGAAGCATGGACACTCCTCTCAGTCCAATGCACATGGGGGGTGTTTGTGTTAACCAAGAGATGAGCTGCTGTTGGAATGACCTGCAGCTGGGAATGCTGGCAAAGTCTGACTAGGGGACTGGATGGGGGGTCAGCCAGGATCATATGACTGCAGGTGCTTGGAGAGACTCTCTATGGAGGTGGAGAGGGAGGTTGAGTCAGGTGCTTATCTAGGGGCGAGGTAGCATGGTGGGAGGTAGGTCAGATCATGTCCAAATCCCACTGCCATTTGTCCTGCCTGCTCAGTAATGTTCTCTGCCTGTTCCCATAAAGGTTCACAGGCAGGCTCTACCCATTCTTCTCCTAGTTTCTGTGTCACCAATTCACCATTGTCTTCCTGCCCAGATTTTCCTTTCCTTACAGCCAATGGGAAAGTTATAAACAAGGGAATATTGCAGCAGGACCCCTGTGGAGAGTTGGCTGGATGTGACCGAGTGAGCATCCTATGAGTGCAAGGCAGCAAAACCCCACCAACATCCCCAGCAGCTGTAAACAATAGACTAACCCGAACATAAGTAGGGCATGGTCCTGTGGCTCCAGTTAACCACCGACCTTCTCAGAGGCTGCTGGTGGAGGGAGAGGTCTGGGGCCTATGTCAGACCCTGCTCACTCCACTGCTGGAAGCAAAAGCCGTGCTAAAGAGCTACAGATGGTACTAGCAGACAGCATCAGATCAGTGTCTGGCCAAGTCACCCCTTGGAAAAGAACATACTGACTTTGTGGAAGCTGGTGACCTCATGGGGAAATGGGACAATAAGTAGGGGGGGGGGGTGGTGGTGGTGATGATGATGATTAAATACTACTGCAGTCCTGTCTAAAAGAATTGCTCCGTTCTCTGGCTTCCATGCCACTCTCTTTCCCCTGCCCGCCCCATCCCAAAATAAATCCTGTGGTGGTCAAAGTCATCCTGGCCTACCAGGCAGTCACTGGTGATGCTGGGAATTTTTCCCCACAAAAAACTCTGCTGAAAACTGTTTTTGTTCTGTTTGACACTTTTTTAAATGAACACTGACAAAACGGAAACTTTTTCAAACAAGCAATGTTCTGTATGAAATGTCTTGATGGGGAAATGGGAGTGAGCTTTGAAAAGTTGCAAGCTGAGGAGCTTGCGGTAGCTATGGCTATGTTTTAACAGGGGATGGCTTTAATTATGTCAATGATTAATAAGATCAGTACAGTATCGCTTGTGCTGTTGCATTTTACTGTTTTTATGCTTTCTCAATTTTTTAATTGTGATTGTCCAGCACAGTTGAGTACTAAAAATGCAAATGAAAATTGGGGAATTTTCTCACTTGTTCCCACTTGTAAGATAAAAACACTGGTTGGCTGTTAAAATGCTCATCAATGAAATAGTTAATGTAGACAGAAGGAGCAGCTGTCGGCAGAACATCAGGCCACTGGGGAGGAGAGGGGTGGTCAGATCCTGATGGTCAGGAGCTTTAGGGAGAGTTAGAGACACTGTGCGGAGACCTGGAAACCCTGGATAAGATGAAATTCTATAGACTGACTGGCATTCAGGAGTGTGGGGCACTTGGGGAACATGGCTATATGTGACCATGGAGTCTGTTCTGGATTGGCAGTGAGAGCAGTCCAGAGGGGGCCTCACATGTAAGGGAAAGGCAGGTTTTTCTGAAGGGGGTGTGTGTCACTTGGTGGCTGGCACCAGGAATTGAAGTAGGTCCTGCACCCCTGTTGGACGAATGAAGGGGGCCAGGCAGCACCTGGGGCTCTCAGGGCCAGAGGGCAATTTCTGAGAGGGAGGGGTTGTGAGGAGGATGGGGTAGGAAATGGCAGGAAGCATCTGCCAGAGTCCCCTGAGATGCAGAAAGAGTTTCTCAGCTCAATCTTGATTAGTTCTAGCTTGGGACTAAACTGTGCCAGAGTGTGGGTGTGGCAGTGAGCCCTTGGCAAGCTGGGGAGAAGCCCGGCCGTGCAACGGTTCCTGCTTCCTTCTTTGGAAGGAGTCTCATGTAGCCCTAGGCTGTGAGAGATGCTGCCTTCAATCCGATCTCCCCTCCCCTGCCGGGGTCTCCATCACTCTCCCGACTCATGTGTCTCTGTCCCTCTGTCACTGGCCACATGGAACCAGTGGGAGCTGCAGGTGCCCAGCCTCTGTCTGTCCTGTGCCTTTGTGCCATCAGCCCCACTCTCTGGTGTCTGGTGTTTGACCTGGCTAATGCTTGGGGATGCAGTGTGTGTGTGGAAGCCGGATGCACAGTTAAGCTCTGCCCCTCTCCATGAAGGGAGGGAGCAGACTGTGTTATAGGTGGAGCTGTGATCACCAGTCACATGTTAGGATCTGGGGTTTTAACTGGTGGTTTTATACCCCTGCGGCCAGCTCCTCCTAGGCAGGGTGTGTACAGACAATGGTGCAGTGATTGCGCCAGGCTGAGATGGGCCGGAACCATCCCTCCACCTCTCCATGATCTTGTGGGGGGAAGGGTTACAAGAAAATAAAACCTTGATCTGACCTTCCTCCCCACTACCCTTGGTTTGAGTTCATTTTGCCAAATAGAAGCTGAAATGAGGAGATTGTTGCAAAACCAAGACCACGGCCTTCCCCATTTTGCTCTTCTCTAGTGTTAGGTCCCCTCCTGCACCTCTGTTTGTGAGTGACACCAGTTCACGTGATATCTTTGCACAGGATATCGCATTCTCCCACAACCGTCTTCCCAAGGTACGAGCCACTTGTATTGTCTTCACCTTGGAGATGCTGTCTCCCTGCAGGGAGAATCGGGCCCCGGTGGCTTTCAGGTGTGGTGTTTGAGACCCCACCACAACGTTTTGGGCATTGCCCTGTGGTTTAGGTTCAGCGTGCGGCTGGGAAGCTGATTGGGGAGGGGCAGGAAGTGGATGCAGAAGTAACATGTTGCTGGCCCCTCTCCCTCTTCTCATCCCCTCCAGCCACGTGCTGCTAATACTGACCCTGCCCTGTGTCCCCTGGTCGTGCTCCCAGTCCCCTGAGGCAGATCATGGAGATCTGATTTCCCAGAATGTCTGCAGTGAGATCTATGGACCCCATGCTGGGCAATACAGGGGGAATGAGCTCTTGCAGGCCAACCCGGCACCGCCCTGAGAGGTGCCAGACTTGGAGGGCGGGTTAGAAGAGAAGAGGGCACAGCTGGAGCAGACTGTGGAGGACAGCTGAAGGCAAGAGCTTCCTGGATGCCTGATGGTCCCCTCTGGAGCGAGGGGCAGCCAGAGCTGAACCCGCCCTGGGGGACTATTCGCTGCTAGCCTGTGAGCCCAGTTCAGGTGCCCAGGGAGCGGTGGCCCCACCATGCCAGTGGAAGAGTTGCTCTGGGGTCACTTATTGCCCCTTTCAGAGCCGTCTTTGAGGGGCTCTTACGACCAGAGCGGCGGGGCAGAGCGCTTGGATGTGGCCGACCAAAGGCCTTGGCCTGGCCCCTCGGGGCATCCTGGGAGAGGAACATGGTAACAGTGCCGCTGGGCTTCCTGCTCTCCCCTCGACCGGTGCACCTGGCCATGTCCCCTCCCCATCCCTGGGGGCCGGGCACACGGCTTTTCCCTCTCTGGGATGGTGGGCTGGTCTCTCCTGTGCTGGGTCCCTGCTGGAGTGGGAGAGTGACGTGGGGGCCATGCTGGCACGGAGGGGGGAGCAGTGCACCTGGGAGGGACTCTGCCCTGCTGCGGGGCTGGGAGCATGGGCATGGCCGAGGGGCACAGGACGGGTTTATAGAAAATTCAAAAAACAAAGGGAGACAAGTTCTCTCTGATGGATTTTATTGTCTGTCTGTTCCTAAATAGCCCTAAGGGCTGGTCCCTGCTCGATGCCCCAGAGGAAGGCGAAAAACCTCCAGGGTCTCTGGCCAATCTGCCCTGGAGGAAAATTCCTTCCTGACCCCAAACATGGCGATCGGTTACACCCTGTGCATGCGAGCCAGGACCACAGTGGGGAAAGGACCCGCTGGTCGGTATGGTTACACACCCTGTCCCAGGCCCCTCCAGGATAGTGTCTGTGTCCCAGCACTAACCTGTTTCCAGGGCTTTCTTCTTTGCTTCCATCCCAGCAGCAACTTTTGAACATTGTGTCTTGAATATTGTCCACGCTGCCTGTTTCCTTCATCAAGCAAAACCAAAGCCACTGATGTCACTCAGAAGTGACAAGCAGGTTCACCACCTCCTAATAAAGATGAATCCCCTGACATCTGCCATCCCCCTCACATCCTCTTAGCTCCTGAGATGTGTGATCAGCTGTAACAAACCCTTTGGCACAACATAAGTTACAATCAGCGCTACAAAATTGCTATGCTCATTTCTTAGACTTACCAAATGCTGCTTACCACTTCTCAGAGCCAATCCTGTTGCTTTACTGAATGAAGGGTCTTTAATATTTTGAGATCCAATCGTCCTTTCAGGTGTTGAATCTGTTCAGCTCCATTCCTGTTCCTTTGTACTCAAATCCTGAGCATCTGTAACTCTCTCCTCCTGAAAAGACAAATCCATTTGGCAATAAGAGAATCCTAAATGCTCACCTCCTTGTCAGTGATGGTCTGCTGCATTGTGGGTTTGAAACTTGAAGGTGATAAGTGATTGTCTTTCCATTCTAGACAAGAAAGGCAACTTTTTGCAGGTCTGGCAACATGCGTGCGTTTGTTCTGCAGTAATATGACTGAAAGTATGAGGATCTATTCATTTCCACTTGAATGTTAAAGAAAGGTGCTTTTTTTTTTTTTCCCCTCTTACCAACTGACATGCCTGGTTCAGCTAGTGGGATTTGCATTAATCCCTTCTAGAACACAACAGCCCTCTGGTCTCCTTCCATCTGGAGATGCAATGTGAGCTAGTTTTTTGGTCTGCAAGTGTTGCTTTAGCACCAGATTCATTTAGAACCAGGGAAATTTAAATGCTTACCTCCATGTCTGTGATGTTCTGCTGACTTGATTCAGATTTGCGACTAGCTGAACTATTTGAAGTGTCTTTTTTGTCTGTTATTTCAAGGGAATAAAAAAGCATTTTGTTACTGGAGTCCTCAATGGATTGAGCAGTTGGCAAGTCCATGTTTTATCTTGTGTCTGCTTTTGACACTCTCCCCATGACAAGTAAGGTCATCCACAGTTTTTCTCCCTGAAAGCAAAATCCACATCACTTCATGTACACATGGATGTTTGGAGACTGGTATTTCTTACCTCCTTGCCCAGGACAGCCATGCCACTGAGCCTCACTTCTCCCTGGTAGGAATGACCACCTGGTCTGTTCATATCTCAGAAGAGCAAAACCTGCAATCAATGTTTGACAGATTTATTTATTATTACTCATTGCCAGCATTGAAGAGTCATCAATGGAGAAGGTTCCTTAGCATCCAAATCATTAGGCTTCTAGAGACCTTTCAGTGCTCACCTACTTGTCAGTTATGTTCCACCGCAAGGCTTTGATTCTTAGCGGTACAGTCAGCTACACTGGTTAAAACCTGAAGCTTATAAATGGCTGCTTGCCTTTTTCTGAACTAGAAGTCAAAGATGGTTTTCCCTTTGGCCAAGTATTGTTACCTGTCTGACTTCTTTTTTCTTAAATTCAGCAGCCTCTCATCCTCCCTTGAATGGTAAGACCTTCCTTTCACCTGAAAATAGAAACAGCCTTTAATTCCTGCCCCCGTGCTGTGAGGAGGTGCGTTCCTTACCTCTTGATAGATATGATCAGTTCCACTTAGTTCTTGACATTTGAAAAATAAGCAACAATGATCAATTAGGCACAAATAGAATCATCTGGACAACTCCTCTCTGCAAATGCAAGAGCAGGCTCAATGCTCATCTTCACACTCTGGTTAGTTGCACTTGTTCTTTGAAATAACTTCCCTGTTACATCCTTGTAGGAACAAGCAATGGCCTTCTCTGGGAAGGAAAAAGGAGCAGAAATAATCATCTTTGGTTAGAATTACTAACTACTTTGCTTTCATCTGAACAGGTAGCTCCCATTTTTATTGCTTTATTCAGTACAGCAACTTCTTGTGCTCTTTAGAGATGAAGATTTCATCAGTTACCTTCCTTCCACCTGAAAGTATGACGAGAACCATTGACTATTACAATACACCATTCCCATATTTCTTACCTCCTTAAAAGGATGGATTGGCTAATTCCTTCCTGTAAACTACAGCCATGTGTCATCCTTGCATCTCGAAATATGACCTCCTGCAAAGATCAATGTTTGACAGACTGTATTTTTGTCAGGCAACAAATGTAAATGAATTGTCATTGGATTCATTTTGTAATAGGGAATATAAATACACACCTGTGTGATGAATGGCTGGATTGGTTTATCTCTTTCTGTTCATACAATCTGCTGTACTGTTAAAAATCTAGTAGGTATAAGTGGTTTCCTTATTCTTGGCTAGAGCAAGTGAATACTTCTGTAACCTCTCAGAAGCTTTGGTTATGTATCTTGTTTTATTCTTATGAAACTGCTTGTAGCCTTTGACACCAAAGGATAGATTCACTTTCTTCACCTGAAAGTACACTGAGATTGGTTAGTTTCCACTCCATTGCTAGGAGAAGGTGCATTCCTTACCTCTTGATAGGAACAGGTTCTCTTACTACTTCTGACAGACAAGCTGCAGTGATCAAATCAACAGAAAGAAGAGATTACGTTGCAGTTGGACCTGAAAGGTAAAAACCAAGCTGATGCCAGCTCTCAGCTAAGGCCAGTTGTAACCTTTCTTTTTTGAGTTGTACAAATACTTGCATTGTTAACCCCTAGTAGTTACAACTGGCTGCTTTGATCATATCCTGACAAAGGCAATTGCGATCCTACCTGATGCTAAAGAAATCCATCTGGGTTCTTACCCCCATCCACTTCTGTGCTTATCCTTTCTCTTCTCTCTTTTTCCTCTCTTCTCCCATTCCCCTTACTTCCCTGGTGTTTCTCACTAACTTGTTTGGTTTTCTCCCCGCCCACACACCCTCTCCTTATCAATACTTCATCCCTCCCTCCCCGCCTTGTTTCCTTCCTCCTTACAAGAATACTTTCCTTCATCCTTCTGTGTCTCACGTTCCCTTTAGCAATGGAAGCAGGTTGGTCCCAGAAGACCCTGGTCCGTCACCCTGATCCCTGTACTCAGACCCACAGGCAGCAGCCATGTGCTCTGGGCGACAGCCTGGTGTGAAATGCGTCAGCCCCCAGGGGCTGCAGCAACAATCACTGCATCACAGCAGAGTTGTAGGTCATCACCACCTTGTCATTTGAGCAAAGGGAGCTGTAGGGGGAAGGCTCTAGCTGCCTCTAAACTCTCAAATGAGTCAAATTACACTCCAGGTCTGGAGTCACCAGCTGGGGCTGTTTGTGACAGTGAATTCCAGGGTCATGAATGGCTCCTTTCTCTTACGCAGCCCTCACCTATAGGGTGACCCGATATCCCTATAAAATCGAGACAATCCTGATTTTTTGGTCTTTTCTTATATAGGCTCCTATTTACCCCCCACTGCCACCCCCTGTCTGATTCTTCACACTTGCTCTCTGGTCACCCTACTCACCTGTCTCCACCTCTCTGTCTAGGTCACCACGCCTACGGTGGAATGTTCCACTTCCATCACAATGGGCCAGTTCTGAGCACTGCTGAGTTCCTGCATCTCCCTCTGAAACCAGCGGGAGCTGCAGGTGGGGTGACCAGATGTCCTGATTTTTATAGGGAAAGTCCTGATTGTTGGGCCTTTTTCTTATATTGGCTTCTATTACCCACCCCCCACACACACCCTGTCCTGATTTTTGTCACTTGCTGTCTAGTCACCCTAGCTGCAGGTGCCCAGCCTCTTTCAGGACTAACCCTGTTGGCTGCATTTCATGGTAGCTGGCCCTGCAGCCCTCAGTCAAACTGCCCAAAAGACAACAGACTCATTCGGTGCTTGGCCAGGTTTGTTGACAAAGCACTTGTACCAGCACCCCCTAGACTCTGCATGGGCACTAGGACATGTACGCCCATGAGAATGGGCCAGCTCAGTCAGCAGCGGGACTTTCCACTGCCTCCTTGGCCAGATGTACCTTCTGTGACCCCTCTTTTATACCCAGATACAAACAAGTTGTGTATTGCCCCTCTCACGTGCTTAGTTACCACCCTACAGCCTGGACCTGTTGGTTCGAACCCTAGGAGGGGTCAGTGTGTCCCTGTACCATCTCCGGGGAGTGTATTTATTCTATAACTCTGTAGCAGGGTATTCTCGTACTACCCTTCTGGACTGTGTTTAGTGACTAGCTAGTGCCTAGTATTTATTAGGAGTGTCTCTGTTTTAGCAACACCTGCCCCATCCTTACCAAGTTCATGTACTGGACAGTGGCGTTGTAAGCAGGGCCCGACTCTGGCTGATGTTTGGTTCAGGCCTCATCTAGTACCAGGCTCTGTGTTTCAGGCTCTTTCTGCTAAACCCCCATATCCAAACCACCCCAGGTTTGGCCTTGGTTTTCCCAGCAGCTGAGTTTGCAAAACCAAGACCCAAATGATCTCCCCTTCTGTTGTGCTGTAGTGTTAGGGCCTCTCCAGCTTTGTTTGTGAGTGACCCCCTCACCCCACCCCTGTAACTTGAGTTGCCTTGAACTCCCTGATCTGTTGTTCACCCTGACCCCCAGGGTAGGAGCAACTCCCACGTGGAGACACTCTTGCCCTCCAGTTAGCATCAAGCCCCAACCCTGCTGGCCTGAAGCTTTCAGGAGGTTGGGTTTATAGAGTTTGCCAGTGAGCAAAGAGTCAGAGCTGCAAACTAATTCCACTGCAACAGTTTGTACTTCACGGGGTGGTTTGGGTTTAGTCTGATGGTGTAAGGACAATGTCTGTGAGAAGTAGAGACGTGTCCACAGGAAGTGGAGATGAAATAGTGGTTTAGCCATGTTGTAGAGGGGAGGTTAATGAGAGCTAGAACTGAAGGGAAGGGAGAGGGAAAGACAGATCTCTCAATGGTCTCAGATTATCTCCCTCAGAAACATAATTCCATAAAACATAAGCAGGAAAGAAGACAGAAGTTAGCAGGACACCACTTCTGCCAGTTCAGGCTGTGTCCCAATGTTCCTTATGACTGATTTACGGAAATATTGGACACTGAGGTTGATGCATGGGGCATATTTATGTCGTTACCAAAATCCTTCATGCAGAAAAGCAATGAGTCACTGGAAGACCTGATGACTGTTGCATGAACAAACTCCAGAAAGGAAGAGGGAAGACTGGTCAAAGGAAGGGGTGGATAAAAGGAGGAAAGAATAAAAATAACTCAATTTAAACTCTCAAGGAAAACAACTATAAAACACACTCAGAACTGTAACAGATTTCGGTTCTAGCACTTGTGACAGGTGTCAGCCTGTAACGGTTGAACTGCAGCCAGCAGCTCTTAGCATCTTAGCTCTTCTCCAGTTCTCAGAGGCAGCTGGAGCGCAGGGAGACTAGACAGGTGCAGAGGCTGAGCTCTGACATGGTGCTCAGTGGACTCGCCCTCTAAGTCCCTTGTTACCTGGGGCTTACAACACTGGGCAGGTAGCAAATTGCTGGCATTGCCCAGGGATGGTCGCTTGGGTTCCAGTTCCTGTCCCAGACAGGTTCCTTGCTGTGATCCCCCCTCACAAACGTAGGTTCCTGGGTCAGTTGTTTGCTTTCTTCAGAGATGTGAAACCCTCTTCCAAATACTGAGCAGCTGTGTCTTAAGTCCCTTTCACTCATCAGCTCCTTTTCCTCCAGTTCCATTATGTTTGTGCCATTCCATGTCTCTGGTGTTTGGGTTTTCCAGGGTCCTGAATCTCCACTCCCTGCTGAGATCTGACCCTTCCGAATCCCTGACCTTGGCTGGGCGCTGATTTAACATGAGGTCTGTAATCTCTGAATCCTGACGGAGACAGCAAGGAGAGGAAAGGGTGAACAGGCTTCCTTGGGATGGAGGGGAAGTACCAGACCCTCTCCAAAGGTTGTGGGGTGGGGGCAGGTGAGCTATCCATTCTAGGAGGAGAGATTGAAATCTGATCATCACAGGGAAGGACACTATTGCCAACCCTTGATTTAAAAAAAAAATGATGAATCCACCTCCCCAAAATCATGAGATTTGTCTTCACGTTTTTGACCCTTTGGGGGGGGGGGTCACATTTTCAAGCTTTCCTCTGCAACCAGGAGGGCTAGAAACCGGTTTTTGTAAACAAAAGCAGAGATTTGCATGTAATCCCGTGACTCTAGGCACTGGGCCTCTCACTTCATCCTGTTTGAGCTCCTTCCCATTCATGGGGAGGACCAGCACTAGCTCCCGTGGGCTGCACCCTGTCCCAGCTGGCTGCAGGATGAACTCAAACAATGGTTTTAGTCAGTTTCACTTGCAGCCTGAGGTGTACGTACCTGCAAGGCTGTCATCTGTCCTTTGCACCTTAAAAGAAAAGCAGTGGCCCCCTTAATCTCTCTGCCACTGCCTTCCCTGGGCATTAGTTCAAATGCGTCTAGTTACTGATTCACACCTTGTGATTCCCTCCGGGATGCTTTACCTTTGTTCGTTGTTGGTTTCCTCACACTAAAATGGATCATTCAGACTGAAACACTCTCTGCGTTTTGAAAAAGTGACCCAGTCCCTGTGCAGGACCCAGAGCAGGAACTGGAGTGGCTCAGAGAGCCTGGGTATGTGCTAGAAACTTGCAGACAAACCATTGTTTCTGTAACAATCTACCTCACACTCTCCCCTCTCCCTCTGTGTGTTACTGGGGCATTGCAGGTACCTTCTGCAGTAGGGACAGGGGATGTTAATGTATCCCTCTGTCATCAGCCCTTTGAACTCTCCCCCCTCAGAGACGTTCACAGATACTACTTCAAACTGGATTCTCCAGGGGCTAATAGCCAAAGGGTTTTTGGAGAAATAGCCTGGTTTTAAACTGGCTCAGGGCCTTCTTCCAGCCCATGGGCAGGACCCCGGATCCACAGAGGGCCCCAGTCCCAGGGGAAGGGTTGGAAGGACGGGGGCTTGTCCAGACCTGAAGCTGTGATGAACAAAGAAATCCCTGGGGTGGGGCCAGAGCCCATGGTAGGGGTGGGGGATCGCTGGGAAGCTCATTACCACGTGTGTCGGTTCTTTCCTTGTTTTTAATGGGTTTTTCCCTGGAGTGTTTTGATTTAAGAAGAAATAGACTCCCCTAGTGTGACACCCCCTCGGGCACAAGCGGTGTCCCCGTCGCTCACTAGCTGGGAGACCTTTGACAGCGCTTTGCTAGTGAACAGTGAACCCCTCCACGCTCTGTTCACGCTCAGCCACCAGCATCCAACGTGAGGCCCAGCTGAATCCACGAATGCTACACCCAGCTAGTCATGAATAGACACAGGGCGGCACCCGCATATCCCTCAGTCCCAGCCTTGCACCCCAGAGCTGTGCATTGTGTACGGCTCAGGACCCCAACACCCGCGAAGGGTGTCAACTCATTAAACATCCATCGTTCCACCAAGGGGTGATGAACATGCCCCAGCCTTTAACGTGCGTAGAGATCCCCCGAACACTCCAGCCCAAAGCAAACTGGCCTAGATAAACAATGAAACAAGCTTATTAACCAGCGAGAGATTTTGAGTGAGAGAGGCATAAAAGTCAGCACTGGTTAGAAAAGAAAAGATTGTGGTTGTATCCTAACTCCTAAACGTTACCAAGCTGAATAAGATTTGAAAGCACAAAGGTCTCTCTCTCCCCCCAAAACTTTCTGCAGGCCATACTGAGTGGGAGGCTTTTTGGCCAAGACCCTTCCTCCCCCACCTCCTCCCACACACACTTCAGTGATGGTTCTTTGTCTTTCACACACTCCTGCCACCACGTGTTGAGATGGGGAGGCCAGGATGTGGGGAAGCCATTGCCTCTTATTTTATACCCTCCTCCTTTCGGTGAGGATGACCTGCACCCCAGCAAGGGGAGGAGACAATCAGCCTGTGGTTTATGGGAGATTTGAAGCCTCTTCCAGGTGAACTGTCAATCTGTTGTTCACACTATCTTTCTACATGAGAGATGATCTGCAAATCTTTTGTTTACAGGCCCCACTGCTGGCGAATGGTGGTTTCAATAGCTCATCGTTTTCTGACACCCGTGGTCAGCCCTTTGTTGACACTGGGGAGCTAGTCTGTGGGCGTTCCCCAGACTGACAACATGTTCCAGTAACAAACATGTAGCAAAAGTTGTACAATGCCGTATCAATACCGACGCACACATTGTAACAGGACAATTATGCTCAGCACATTAAGAGTTTTCAGCTGATCCCTCACAAGGCACACTTTGTACAAAATATATCAGAACCCTATAAACGTGGTGAACATGGGGTGTAGGGTCTCACCCACGGGCAGTGCTGCATGGTACCTTATAAGTGCAGCAATTACACCTATTAACGTCCTCTGAAAGGAGCAGGGCTTTTTGCTGCCCCAAGCGGCGGGGGATGGGGTGTGTGGGGCGGGGCAGGGAAGTCTCAATCACAATCGGTGGCACTTGGGCAGCTCAGCTGCGCCACTTTCTTCTTTGGCGGCAATTTGGCGGCAGGTCCTTCCCTCGGAGAGGGGCCGAGGGACCCGCTGCCGAAGAGCCCGACGTGCCGCCCCAAGCACCTGCTTGCTGAGCTGGGGCCTGAAGCCGGCCCTGTAAAGGAGGCGAGCAGGTCTCCTTGGCCAACCTGTCTGTGGTGGGAAATATAGTGACGGCAGGAAATTGCACAGCCTGGAACTACCCTGGTCAGAGGGGAGAGGGCTGCAGTCTCCGCCCAAGAGGGGACACTGGGGAGCTGGCAGCCTGGGAACAGGTGCCCCTGCTGGCCACTGAAGTCTAGGTGCAGTTGCCCAAACTGTGACTGTGCAGATGTTGTTGGTTGTTCTCAGGAGTAAAGTAACCCCAGGCTGAGCCCCGCTCTCTGCGCACTCCCCCAGCAGGGCTGTGTCTTGCTAATTCTTCTCTTTGGGGATTTCTACAGGCTGATTCTGTCTTCTGCAGCTTGGTTTCCTGTTGCCTTTCACAGCATCCTGTGCCCATTTCCAGTTTCTCTCGGCAGGGGTCTGAACACTGTGAAAAGTTGAACCCAAATCATGGGGCAGAGCAAAAAGTTTTGCTGCTCAACTTCTGAAGCTTCCTTTCTTCTCAGTGGGATCCTGCATGAACCCAGCCTTCCCAAAGCTTCATGGGATCAGGCCATCCCTGCGCAGGGCCTGATTCTCTCCCCCCATGTTACGAGTAACCCCCATGCAACTTGTGTCCCAGGGCGTGTGGGTAAAGATGGCACAATACAGACTGCTCACAGGTACAGTTGGGGGGAGGGGTGTTAATGCTAAAGAAGCGTAAAATGATGCACAGCCCTAGTTTAGGTTTTCGAAAGTCTCATCAGTTTAGTGTCCGTTTTGTAAACTCAGCGTTGGCTGGGCTCTTCCTCCCATTTTATCTGCCCACCCAAAGCTCATGGGGGCCGGTGCTGGATGTGCTTTTTCTGGGTTTGGCCTCTCTGTACCCAGTGCTGACGTGCTGCCTGCACTCTCCAGAAGGAGCTGGCCGCAGGAGTATGAAATCTGCAGTTATGATCACAGATCCCCTGAAGTGAGCTGCCTGCTGCCGCGTCCAGGCGATAAGTTACAGGTGCCAGACAAAGCTGGTCCCCCTCAGACAGACTAAGTTTTGCATATTCGCTGACTGACCCGTAAAGGAAAGAGTTTGCTCTGTTGAACAAGAACAGCGCCGCACCCCTGTGGGTAGATGAGCAATGCCCCGGAATGCAAGGGGTCAAACTTGGGAAGGGAGGAAATAACTGATTCCAGTCTCAAGTGATCAGCAGCCTCGGGCTAAGCCAGGACCCTTGTTACCCCATGGCCTGATGCATCTAAACGCTGTGACAGGGTCCCTGGATGCTGCAGTGCTCAGGGGTAGCAGGTTGGAAATCCCTCAGCTGCTTCAGTTATGTTTTCCTGAATTCAGGATGAAAGGGGGGAATGGGGAGATGCTTTTTTAGTGGAAACGTAAAGGCTGGAGCTCAGTTCTGCAGCAAGGCGAGGGCAGGGCCTGGAGTCTGTGACTATAGAAGCAGGGGATACACAGGGACCTGGTCATAGCCGTGGTAACCTTGGAGAATTTTTTGTCTGGGTGGGGGAGGGGTTGAGATTAATGGGAGCAGGATCTGGCCCAATATTTGTACAGAGTACAAGTTAATACAATCCTTGTGCCATGGGACCTGGCATCTGTGAAGCCACTTAGAATCCTAGAATATCAGGGTTGAAAGAGACCTCAGGAGGTCATCTAGTCCAATCCTCTGCTCAAAGCAGGACCAACCCCAACTAAATCATCCCAGCCAGGGCTTTGTCAAGCTGTGTCTTACAAAAGTCTAATTATGGGGATTCCCCCACTTCCCTAGGTAACCCATTCCAGTACTTCACCACCCTCCTTGTGAAACAGTGTTTCCTAATATCCAACCTAGACCTCCCCCCACTGCAACTTGAGACCATTGCTTCTTGTTCTGTGATCTGCCACCACTGAGAACAACCGAGCTCCATCCTCAAACACTGAACTAACAGAAATCTTTCTGGTTCGGATGTAGAAAGAATGGGATGGTGAATAATACAAAAAAAATGATAATGCTCCTATATACATCCATGCTGCAGCCTCATCTGGAATATCAGTTTCAGTCTGGCTCACCTGCTCTCAAAAAGAATATTGTGGGGTTCAGAGAACAGCAATGAGGGAGATCAAGGTCATTGAAAAACTCTACTAAGAAAAGAAATGGAGAAGACTGGGATCATTTACCTTAGAAAGGTGAATGAACAGGAGGGGACATATAAAATACTAACCGGTCTAGAGAAGGTAGATTGGAAAGTTCTGTTCTCTCTGTCATGCAACATGAGAACAAGGGGAGATTCAACTCAATTAGAAGGTGGGAAATTCAAACTGATAAAAGAAAACACTCTAACCTAATGTGTGATTAAACTGTGGAACTCACTGCCACAAGGAATCGGTGTGAGTAAGAGCACAGAAAGATTCAAAAAAGGACTGTGTATTCTTGTTGTCCCTAAATAGGGACATCAAGAATAGCCAGAGTTATCGGAATTGTATTAAAACACTTTGGAAGTGCATAGCCTTAGCCTCGGGTGTAAGACAATCTAACTACTAGAGCAGCATGTGTAAAACAATTAACAAAACCGGTTATAAAAACATGGTCCTTTATAGAGGCTTCAATCCTGCAAACGCTTAAGCATGTGGTTAACTGTGCGCTGGTTGACTTCAGCAAGGGGGCCGTCTGAACCCACGGAACAGCAATTCCCAGCAGATGTTTCCATTTCCTCTTTGACTGACAAGCAGCTGAACCAATTATAGGGAAGAGTTTTTGGCCCTTGTTCTGAGCATCTTCACTTCAAGGGTTCCATGAGCCTCTAAAGTGATTGCTAGGTAGCACAAAGGGGAATCTTTAAGTGACAGAAATGTTCATCTCATATTTTCCTATGGCTCAGATGCCACTGAGACTGCCTAAGCCATCAGCAATCACCGGGTTCTGCTGCCTCAAAGAGGGGTGTCAGGGAGGAGTTTCTTTATTCTGAACACCTGTGAACTTCCATTCAGATCAAGGTTTATTTGCAGGTGCAGAATCTGGCAGGCAGGATGCTCAACACGGTGTTGGGGGGAATGCCTGGGTACCAGGTGTCTGAGAGCTCCATCTCCAGGTGTACGCTGTAACAGCTGATCCTTATATTGTCCGACTGACAGCAGCTGTGGGGAAAAATCAGACTCAGTAAGTTAGAACCTAAAGAATACTCCTGCAGTATGTGCATCACACTTGTCCAAGTGGTTGCACTAGCTCCGTGCATGCCAGCCAGCCAGAAATAAACAGGGCACATTAGACAGACGCAGCGATAGGAAATGATCATTGATGCTGTGAAAGGGAGACCTGAGAGGTAAAGGCCTTCAGGAACCGAAACTCTGTGCTTCTAATTCTGAGATGCCCGGATTTAATGTTCGACACAAACTAGAACGGACAGGCTAAGAAAACAGTCCCAGCCGGCTCTGAAACAGCTTCTCAAGTTCAATGCACTGGGACGGGGAAGTTGCCCAGAAGGAAAAGGCAGAAGGACCTCGTGTGTAACTAACGCTCTGTGGCTGACTCTGCACAGTGACTGCATTGCAGACATTTCACTCACCCCTCTTTTCTGAGATCACGCACTCTGTAATAATAATCACAGCCAAGATTATAACAACGGCCCCGAGAACCATCCGGATGATGAAAATAATGTGGGAGGCATTTCTCCTTTTATCTGAAATCAAGAAAAACCTGTCAGTGTGGGATGCAGGGATCGAGAGGGACAGATTTGCCTCTAAAGGAGGGACAGAGACTGATGGATAAATAAAGGGGTGGCAGGGACAGTTTAAAGATGAAAAACTGTTTCTCCCCATCCCTTAATTTCCCACCCCCTTCTGTGTCACAGGCAGTTTCCTTGGCCTCCTCTTTTCCCAGCAGGTTCCTCTTCCTATGCCAGCTGCTGGGACCTGTGGGGTCGTCGGCCTGGGTTCAGCCCTCTGCCTAGGGGAACCTTCCCATGAGGCCAGCCAGCCCGCTGACTCTGCCGCAGGAGTAGGGAATCCCTAGCTGAGCAAGACACTAGAGACCTGGACAGAATCCTTACCCAGAGCAAGAATAACAGGGGGATTGCAAATCTACAAATTACCTAAAGCTCCTTGCCAGTGGTCGCCATTACAAAATCAGCATTTACCCCAGTCAGCACGCAGCAGTGCTGAGGTGCCGCACTACTTCCCAATGCTTGGAACTGGCACCAGATTGCAGCACTAACTAGAACCTTCACCTCCTCCACAAAACAGTAATTCTGTTGACAACTGCTGAACATCTGTATTTACACAAGCATCAGGTTCAGCTGTGGGTGTCAGTTAAATGCATTTTAAAAACCTACTCTAAATGCTCCACTGCACACACACTTCCCCCTCTTGGGAGAGGATGAGAGAGAGAATGGACCACACCTGGCAGGTGTTAGTCACATGGCTTGATGCGTGGCTGAAAGCTGCTCAAGCCCAGATTTTTTTAAAGGTATTTACACATTGCAGTGCTGAGTGGAGCAAAGTCTACGTGACTTAGCAGCCCACATTTTATTTTCAAAAGTGATTTAGTGCCCCACTGACTGCCAATGAGAGAGGCTCCTAAGTCACTTAGGCCTGCCAGTGCTGAGTGGAGCAATGCTTAAATACCTTTGCAAATCTGGGCCTCAGATACTATGCTGATAAGGGCAGTAAAAGAACCTAGCGTATATACTCGTTCATAAGCCGAATTTTTTTAGTAAAAAGGGAAGCACCAGAGAAGGGGGTCGGCTTACGAACAGGTATAGAGAGGGAGAGGTGGGACACAGCCCCTCCCCCCTACAGAGGGAGCAAGGAGAGGCAGCAGAGCCAGAAGGGCAGAGGCGGGGCCAGAGTCTCTCCGCTTCTGGCCACGCTGCTCTCCCCCCAGCCTCTGAAGCAGCTGCAGCTCCGGGGCTGGCAGGCTCCAGTCGTGCTGCTTGGCCTCACCCCCCAGAGCAGGCTGCGGCCGTGCCCCGCCCAGCCCCCTGGAGCATGCTGCGGCCATGCCACCCGGCCCAGCCGCTGGAACATGCTGCGGCCGCACCGCCCGGTCTGGCCCACCGGAGCAGGCTGCAGCCGCGCTGCCCAGCCTGCCAGAGCAGCTCCAGCCAGGTCAGAGACATCCTCCCCAGATAAGGTGGGAAGGGATGGGATGGGGAGAGCGTGGGGGGTCCTGGGTTAGGGGTGGGTCATGTGGGTGGTGGTCACAGGGGTTACTCCCCCAACTTCTAGCTTCCCCCCCCCCCAAAAAAATGTCCTCACAAGTTGCTGTCCCGGCCCATCAGGGTAAGCAGCTGGCGCTCTGGGACACTCTGTTTACTTAGGTTACCTCCGTGCCTGCGGATGCTCGAGGTGAACAAACCATCTCGGACCACCAGCGGCTCATCCTGATGGCCTGGGAGCCAAAGTTTGCTGACCCCTGAATTATAGGGTCGGCTTATGAATGGGTTATAAATTTTTTCCATTTTTACTTATGCATCTTGGGGGTGGGGGTCACCTTATAAGCCAGTTTATTTATGATTGAGTATATATGATATGTAGAAAGGAGGAACAGATTCTCAGGTGCACCAAGTGTTGCTCCAGATGCCTTTTATGCCCTGCCCAGGAGTGCCGGGGCTATGGATTGCCAAGCCTGGCACAGACTAAGCACTGCTCTCAGCACGGCTTTCCCTGCTCCTGCTCCATTGCTCTGTAGGAAGCTGATAGTATCTGGATCTCATAGTAGGAAGCACGTATGAGGCTGCTGACACTTACTGATGGTCACCTGGGTTCCAGCTCCTGACACAGAGAGGTTCCTTGCTGTGATCCCCACCTCACACACGTAGGTTCCTGTATTAGATGAATTCACATTCTTCAAAGTGAGAGAGGCAAACCCATTGGCCAAATGCAGCGTTGTGATCACCTCGCTCTCCTTAACCAGCTCTTTCTTTAGTCCCTCGGTCCCATAATTATACCATCGCACATACATGGGGCTGTGGTTATTGACTGTCTTGAATGTACAATTCATGGTAAGTTCTGAGCCTTCCAAATCACTGACACTGGTTGGAGTTTGATTCACCATCAGGTCTGTAATTTCTGCAGAAAGAAAAACACAGATGATGGCACCTTCATTGAGAAATTGTTCCATGTGCCAGCAGACAAGGGCAGATGTACAAAATGAATCTCTCCAGCCCTGCTGTTTAGTTTCCCCTGCTTGTTAAGAGTTTAATCTGATGTTCTTTCGTTTGGCCCCATATAGAGCTCTTTCGTGCATGTCAAGTCTTTTCTGCTGTGTTTAGTGAGCAGGTAACCCCAGAAGCTTCAGTCTAGACAAACCCCCTCCAACAATGTGACTTCTTACCCGAACCTTGTGTACGCCTGACAGACATGCCAAATTCCTCACATTCAAAACCTTCTTGAGACCTATTTCCCTCCACCAGCCCAATGCAGGGCAAGAGAGAGGGTGGCCAATTCTCCTTCATTACAGAAAAATGGGATTCATTGAAGGACGTGGAATGGGCAGTTCTGAGAAGTGATGCACTTCTGCTGGCAATGGCAGGGGAGTGAGGATCAGGTGCAACCGTTATTCTGGGCAGGGCTGTGCTTACAGCATAGAGAGAGAGTGTCAGCAAGTCTTTAGCACTGGTTTTACTGCTGGAAACTTCAGCACCTCCAGGGCCAGGCGGCAGCTGAGCAGGGGTTTGAGGATCTTCATGGCCCCCAGATGTTGGATTGAAGGGCCTAAAGCCCTGTGTGGTCTCACCCAGTCTGGCCATTCTTATGTCCCATGACCCCCAGCTCAGGGAGTCAAGTCTCAGGGCGGATGGGTTCCCCACTCTGTGGCAGTGCCAGGTCTCTAGGGGCTCTTGCTGTCTGCTAGGCTCCCTGTCCGAGCCAGGGCTCCCGGCGCTTCCAGTGTCCCTGCCATGGAGCTGAAAGCCTGGTAGTTCCAGGACCAGCTTCCAGGGGTGCAGCTCTGGGGTAGCTCTGCCATGCAGACTGCCCCGGGCTGGAGATCCCATGGCTCCTAGAGGCCTGGGCCAGTGACTCCCCAGGCTGCTCTGCTCCTGAGCAGGCAGCTGGTAACTGGCCTCTGGGACTCTGGAAGCCCTCGGGTCCCTGGCCCTGGTGCAGTCCTTGTCCGTCTGGGTTTGGAATGAAGCCAGTTCTGAAATAACGAAACGTCTCACAAACTGAAACCACCAGCTCTAGTGTACAGGGCCTAGTGCAGTGGGCCCAACATGTTGGTTGAGGCCTCTGAGCACTATTGCAAAGCAAAACTTAATAATAACCTATTACTGAGCAAACAACTTCATCGTGACTCTGCTCAACCCGTTGTGGGTTTGGGTTGGACTCTTCGGGGGCTAAACTAGAGGGATGCCCACGTCTTGTTGATTCGGTGGGTCAAGCACATTGCATGCACCAGGGACTCTTTGCATCCCTCTGTCCCCACAAGGTCCTTGGGTGCCACCTCCCATCCCCCTCCATTTCAGGGACTCCCTAACCCCCACCCTTGTGCCAGGAGCTCTGTGTGTGTCCCATTTCTTCCCCCCCATGCTACAGTCCCCAATTCTGCCCCAAGCCAGGAGCTCTCTGTGCCCTAATTCTCTCCCTTTCCACCCTTCCAGGGCCCCCATTCTCCCTGCATGCTCAGGGCTTTGGCTGTACCCTCATTCCAGCATTGTCCCCAGACCAGGTCCCCCATCCTCCCCATGCCAGGGGCTCTGTGAGCCTTCCCCTCCTCCCTTCCCCACTGTTATTAGTTCTCCTCTTTCTGCCTTGGACATCCAGAGTGTCAGCATGTTACACTCTACTGGGGGAAGGAGCAGAGATGAGAGAGGAATGTTTTTCTACTGGAAAGTGTTAATTGGTGCTACAAACTGGTTCTTTGAGTTAGACAGTTGCAGAGCTGGCTTTGCTCCAAGCTGTTACTCTGCTAAACAGGGAGCAGGCACTGCATGTGTCCCCCACTTTTCCCCTTTGGGTTTTCTGATTCCCCCAATATCAACAGAGTTCTGTCCAGTGATGCCTTCAATACTCCCTGAAATTTTGGAAGTGATGGGCTGTGGTGTTCCAAATTATTGTCACAGACAAAGAGAAATGCCATCACGTTGAGTGCACTGTAGCTGTGTCAGTTCCCGGATATTAGAGAGACAAGGTGGGTGAGGTAATATCTATTATTGGACCAACTTCTGTTGGTGAGAGGGATGAGCTTTCGAGCTCCATAGAGCTCATCCTCAGGTCTGTGAGACGTACTCCCAGCACCACAACACAATACAATGCTTAAACTACCACACAGATTTCCACCACAAATTCAACATTAAATTCACCCATTAAACTCTCTGGGGAACACTCCCACACTAGCATCAACTTCCTGGACACCACCCTCCGCTTCGACAATGGAACCCTACAGACAACCCTAGACAAGAAACCCACAGATCACCACACCTCATGTCATAAACCCAGTAACCACGCCAAACAACTAAGATATCTGTAATCATAGACTTTAAGGTCAGAAGAGACCATTATGATCATCTAGTCTGACCTCCTGCACAACACAGGCTACAGAATCTCACCCACTCACTCCTGTAACAAACCTGTGTCTGAGCCATTGAAGTCCTCAAATCGTGGTTTAAAGACTTTAAGGTGCAGAGAATCCTCCAGCAAGTGACCCTTGCCCCATGCTGCAGAGGAAGGCGAAAAAACCCCCAGGGACTCTGCCAATCTGCCCTGGAGGAAAATTCCTTCCCGACCCCAAATATGGTGATCAGTTAAACCCTGAGCTTGTGGGCAAGACTCACCAGCCAGCACCCAGGCATTCAGATAGCTCAGAATACGCTCCTAGGAGGCAGTCTGGGATACACACCTTAACACACTCAAAACTGCCTGCACCAAACAAGGACATTCTACTAGAGAAGTAGATTGCATCATGGAGTGGCCTGTCCAAATACCCTGAGAGAACATGCTTGAATTCAGAAATAAAACCTCCTCTGACTGCACATCAATTGCTACCTACCACACTACGCTGGAACCCCTACGGGGTATCATCAAACAGCTATGACCCATACTCCATGGGGACCACATCCTGAAACACGTCTTTCCTGATCCCCCACTTCTGACCTTCAAACAACCCCCCAGCCTCTCCCAGGGCATCATCAGAAGCAAGCTCCCCACAGACCAGGACACACCAACTCAAAGCAGCACCAGATCCTGCCAGAACAACAGATGCAAAATCTGCAGACATAGATCCACTGCTACAATGATCAACACTCCCCACAACTCACCTTTCAAGATCCACGGATCCTACACAAGCCTATCACAACCTGTGGGGTACCTCACCCAGCGCACTAAATGCCCCAATAACAACGATGTGGGTGAAACCAGACAATCGCTGTGCTCTTGAATGAACTCACACAGGGAAATGATAAAAGACAAAACCACCCTGTCTCCTGTGGGGAACATGTCTCACAGGTCAGGTACAGAGTGGTCCTCATCCTCAAAGGAAGCCTGCACAACGCTTTCAAAAGACGAGCCTGGGAGCTTAAATTCGTAACTCTGCTAGACTCTAAAAATCATGGACTGAACAGAGACACTGGATTTATGGCTTATTACAACAATCTGTAACCCCCTAACCCCCTTTTTTTGTCCTATGACTGCAGAAGTGTTAACGGGCCACCCTGCCTTGAATGGTCCCTTGAAATAGGTGTTAACTACTTATGCTAAACCGGCTGTTGTACCTTGTATTTACCGGTGACACTCTGAGTAAGGGCACATCTGTACTTAAAATACTGCATCAGCCCAGCTGCACCACTGTCCACACAGGAGGTTCGGTCGGTGTAACGAAGTAGGTCGCTCGGAGGTGTGGATTGTTCACACCTGGGAGCAACGTAGTTATGGCGACATAGGTCTGTAGTGTAGATGAGATCTAAGTTTCCAAGAGCTGAAGAAGAGCCCTGTGTAAGCTGGAAAGCTTGTCTCTCTCTCTCTCTTACCAACAGAAGTTGGTCCAGTGGAAGATATTCCCTCACCCACCTTGTCTCTGAAGTTGCGTGAAAGGGCTCACAGGCTTAGCCAGTTAGAAACCTCCCCTCACACCCCATCTCAAAACAGTTGTTGAATATCTGGGGCTTGACCCTGCATTCCTTGTGCAGCCAACCCCCCCCACAGAAATCAGTGCAATGCAGGATCAGGACCATTGTGTGTACCACAGAATGTGCCCCAGTTTTGCCCACAGCTCTGCCCTTTACACTTTGTGCTGCTCCACCTCCCCCAGCACCACCTGCCCCAGCTCCCTGGAACCAGGCCAGTGTCCTGAGCTCCCCCGAAGGAGTTTGTAGAACAGAGAAGGAAATGCTGGTATTTACCATCGATGGTCACTTGGGTTCCAGTCCCAGGATATGTCCCATCTTTTCTCCCAACCCCACATACGTAAGTTCCAGAATCAGTGATGTCGGCTTTCTTCACAGTGAGGGAAAGAGACCTCTTTTCTGTATCTGCTGAGAATATGATTCGATCTGTTACATTGTTCACCTTGGCTGTTACATTGTTTCTGGTTTTATTCCATTCAATAAACCACTTGATTGAATTATTGCTTGTGTTGAATGTACACTCGATGGTGAACTCTGACCCTTCCTTTGCACGGATAGAAGGGGGTGTCTGATTCACCACAATGACAGCAGCAGTATTTTCTGCAGCTCCTGAAACACAAAGTTCAGTGTCACTTTATGAAATTCTTGCAACAGGAGGAAGAATTAAATCAAAATTGTTTGCAAATGATCCACTGCAGAATGTTTCCATTTCTCTACAAGGAAGCCAAGTGCACGAGCAGGAACTCCCTGCTGCAGGTCACGGCATGAAGTTCAGAGCGGTGAGTGGGGAGGGCTCAGACTGGGCAGTTTTCACAGGCCCTGCTGGCACTGTTAGCCGGCCTGCCCCACTGGCTCCAGCCTGCCGTACGGGCTCCAGGGGCCTCTCCCTAAGTGCCAGCCAGAGAGCACTGGGTGGCTCCTAGGGGTCTAGAGAGAAGCCCAGATGCAGGGAATTGGGCCTGCAGGCCCCACAGTGGAATGTCTGCTCCAGGGAGGCAAATCTCAACAGCAATGGGCCAACCAAAGACTTGTGGGGGGTCAAAGAAGGGCGACAGAGATGGGAGGCACAAGACAAAAGGAAGGTGGCAGGACGAGAAAGCAGGGGAGAGGGATAGAAAATTGTAGGGGCCTAAGGAAAGGGGAAGTAAAATAGACAAAAAGGGAAATTGATGTGAGGAAAACACGAGATGGAAGGAAAAGACAATGATCATCGTTGTTGTTATTTATACTTATTCCCACTGCACCTCGAGTCCTCAGCCACTAGTCCAGCCCCGTGTGTCAGGCCCGGTACGTACTGTCAGAGCCAGTCCCTGCCCTGAGGAGCTCACTGGCTCAGGGTGGGAGAAGACCAAGAGATACTATAGAGGGGGAGTTTCCTTATTCCCTAGGCACAGGGGCCCCACCAGTCTCTTCCCAGTAGGGGGGGCTGAGATGGGCCAGACAGAAAATTGGGGGGCTGAGCCCCCCATTGCCACAAGGCTCCACCCCTCTTTGTAGCCCTTCTCCATGGCCAAGTCAGAGGCCGGGATCGGGCAGTGGAGGTGTTGGCTGCTGACAGGGGCTGTTCTCAGGTACCCCAGTCCTCTGCCCAGGTTTATTTCTCTGCTGCTGCTGGAGCTGGGGGCCTCCCAGCAGCCTCTGCTCTCTCCACTCTGCCTTCAGAGCTGAGCAGCTGGAGAGTGGCAGCTGCTGCAACAGGGCTAAGACAAATTTTGGGGTGGTTAGAGCCCCTGGAAGCGCTGCCCCCGCCTGTGCACTAGACCCCACTGCCTGCCCCCAATATTATTATTATTTTTTATTAAGCAGTGCTGCTAACCAGCACAACACTCTACAGAACAAAGAGCAGGACGATGTATTTCTGTCTTATTCCATGAGTGCAGGGGATGAAATACTTTCTATTCCATCAGTATAGGCAGGATGTAAACTAGAAATGTTACAGGTAAACTTTTTTTATTCTGCAGGACTGGATAACTTGCACCCAAAAGCATATAAACGAATTGGCCGAGGAGCTTGCTGAACCATTTCATTTTTAATAACTCTTTGCACAATGGGGATTTTCCAGAGAAGAGGAACAAAAGCTAATGTTGTGCCAGTATTTTAAAAAGGTAAACAGGGTGACCTGGAAAACTAACAGCTGGTTAGTCTGACTTTAATCCCAGGCAAGCAAACTTGATATATTTTTTGATGATGAATTTGGTTGATAAAGGTAACTGTCGACATAATACACTTAGGGCTTGTACACACTACCACTTACTGACCTAAGCACTGGTGTGGACAGTGCTATGTTAGCGGAAGAGCTTCTCCCACAGACACAGCTGCTGCCTCTCATGGAGGTGTATTTATAGTGCCAATGGGAGAGTGCTCTCCCGTCGGCATAGAGCATCTTCACCACACATGCGACACTGGCGCAGCAACATCGAGTGTAGACTAACCCTTAGACTTCTCTAAGGCCTCTGATATTCTGATTTTGTATGGTGCTGTTTTTTAATCAACATAGAATATAGAAATGTAGGACTGGAAAGGACCTAGTCCAGTCCCCTGCACTCATGGCAGGGCTAAGTACATCTGTATTGAATGGTATAGAATCATCAAAGCACAGGACTGTAAGGGACTTCAATAGAATAGGTCACCTACTCCAGTGCTCTGCCCTCAAGGCAGGACTAAGTAATAACCAGACCAGCCCTGGCAGGTGCTTGTCCAGCCTGCTCTTAAAAATCCCCAGTGAACTTTTTCCTAATATCCAACCTATACTGCCCTTGCTGTAATTTAAGCCCATAGCTTCTTGTTCTATCCCCAGAGGTTAAGGACGACAATTTTTCTCCCTCCTCCTTGTAACAATCTTTTATGTACTTGAAAACTGTTATCATGTCCCCCCTCAGTCTTCTCTTGTCCAAACTAAACAAAGCCAATATTTTTCAATCTTCCCTCATAGGTCATGTTTTCTAAACCTTTAATCATTTTTTGTTGCTCTTCTCTGGACTTTCTCTAGTTTGTCCACATCTTTCCTGAAATGCAGTGCCCAGAACTGGACACAATACTCCAGTTGAGGCCTAATCAGCTCGGAGTAGAGCAGAAGAATGACTTCTCGTGTCTTGCTTACAACACTCCTGATAATACATCCCAGAATATTTGTGCTTTTTTTTGCAACAGTGTTACACTGTTGACTCATATTTAGTTGGTAATCCACTATGACCCCCAGATCCCTTTCTGCAGTGCTCCTTCCTAGGCAGTCATTTCCCATTTTGTATGTGTGCAACTGATTGTTCCTTCCTACGTGTCCTTACTGAATTTCATCCTATTTCTCCAGTTCGTCCACATCAGTTTGAATTTTGATCCTATTCTCCAAAGCATGTGCAACCCCTCCAAGCTTGGTATCATCTGCAAACTGTATAAGTGTACTCTCTATGCCATTATTTAAATCGTTGTTGAAAATATTGAACAGAACTGATCCCTGTGAGACCCCACTTAATATGGTCTTGTACCTTGACTATGAACAACTGATAATAACTACTCTCTGGGAATCTTGCATCCGACGAAGTGGGAATTCACCCACAAAAGCTCATGCTCCAATATGTCAGTTAGTCTATCAGGTGCCACAGGAATCTTTGCTGCTTTTACAGATCCAGACTAACACGGCTACCCCTCTGATATTCTCTGGGAATGGTTTTCCAATCAGTTATGCACCCGCCTTCTAGTAGCTTCATCTAGGTTGAATTTCCCTAGTTTGTTTATGAGAAGGTCTTGCGAGACAATATCAAAAGCCTTACTAAAGCCCAGAGATACCACATCTACTGCTTCTCCCCATTCACAAGTCTTGCTAACCTGTCAAAGAAAGCTATTAGGTTGGTTTGACATGATTTGTTCTTGGCAAATCCATGCTGACTGTTACTTATCACCTTATTATCTTCTAGGTATTTGCAAATTGATTGCTTAATTATTTGCTCCATTATCTTTCTGGAAACTGAAGTTAAACTGATTGGCCTGTAATTCCCCAAATTGTCCTTATTTCCCTTTTCATAGATGGGCACTAGATATGCCCTTTTCCAGTCCTCTGGAATCCCTCCCCTCTTCCATGACTTTTTGAAGATAATCGCCAATGGCTCAGATACCTCCCCAGTCAGGTCTTTGAGTATTCTAGGATGTATTTCATCAGACCCTGGTGACTTGAAGACATCTAACTTAGATAAGAAATTTTTAACTTGTTCTTTCCCTATTTTAGCCTCAGATCCTTCCTCATTTTCACTGGCATTCACTTTGTGAGACGTCCAATCACTACTAACCTTTTTGGTGAAAACTGAAACAAAAAAGTCATCTAGCACTTCTGCCATTTCCACACTTTCTGTTACTGTTCCCCGCCCTCCCGTCCCCATTGAATAATGGGCCTACCCTGTCCTTGGTCACCTTCTTGCTTCTAATGTGATTTAGCTCAAAGAAGTTCTGGGCTTGAATTACTAAGCGAGATTCTGTGTCCTGTGTTATGGAGAAGGTCAGTGTAGATGTTCATAATGATCCCTGCCAGTCCTTAAAATCTATGAAAGCCAGAAACACAGGCCATTATTCTGCTGCACCTTGTGCAGTCAATTATACTGTGCAAAGTGTGTGTAAAATAAAGCAATTCTGCTTTGTTTCCTTTGCACAGGTGCAAGTGATGACAGAAGATGCAGGCGGAGGAGGGAAGGGGCGGTCAGGTGCACAGTCTTAAAGAGAGACCATCCATTTTCACTAGCATGTTAGACTCAAGGTTCTTTTCTCCTTCCATTACCAGCCTCTGCTTCTACAGGGAATCGATGTCACGTCCACTAAGAGACTATAAGTCATATCCAAAATATCTAGAGTTCAGAGTTTGCCTGCCATCCCTATATTCTCGAGGGATGCACTGCACAGCTGTCCTCCTGCTCTGCAGATTCAACTGTGCAGTCTTCCCTCTGAACCAGAGATGCAGACTGTTTACTCAAAGAATCAATATGGAGACAGTCCTGTCCCAACACCATTTTGTCCCCGACAAGCTGGTTAAGCTTATAGTGCTGTTTAAACTCCCTAACAATTTTTATTCCACCTGAAATCTCCTCAAAGCTCCCCACCATGGATTTTTTCAAAGCAAATTCAGTGGATTCATTTTCATTTGAAACACTTTGGCCACTAGGCACCAACACACATTCCTCAGAAGAGAGACTGTTTACTATTAACAATGGCCCTTATGAGCCCATGGAAACAATTCCTTTTTGTCCCTACTAGGCACAACTACTGACTTTTTACAGACTTCAAAGACTTCTTCTGTCTGCTCTACAAACAGAAAAGAGCTGGAGAAACAGTCCCCTTTAACAGACAAAGGGCTTGGGATAGCCTTTCCCTTGTCCCAGCACACATGGCTGTTCAGGGACCATTGCTTGGAGATTGGGGTATCTCCCTTCATAGGCAAGTCATTACCCTTAACATACACAGGAACATTTCCTTCACTGTCACAATTCTCCACACTGGTAACAGGTAAGGTGTAGGGATACTCACATTCCACTAACCTGGCCTTCCCAGACTGTCCAGTTAGACAGAGTTCCAACTGGAACCTTTAGGCCCGACTGGGAGGCAAATTGATAATAGTAAGAGCAGGGACACCTACAGTTAAGGATGCCGAAAGGTTTCCATTCTAACCCTTGGCTTTTCAGTTGCTGAGAATTTTCCAAAATTTTTGCTTATTGGGCTATTGCTTATCTGTGCAAAGGGGAAATTTGGAGGAAAGATTAAGTTTTGATGATGAGAAATGTGAAGAAACACACTTTTCCCAGGATCAAACAAAAATTCAGTGCAATGTTTTCTTTAAAACCCCTGAAGCCAAAACACTTTGAGATTAACCGCCTCTGCAGCTGGTACCTCCGGGGCCTTTAAATTTTCATTTAAAGGGCCCGGGTATTTAAAGGACCTGCCTCTTTTGGTTGAGGCCACACCCCCAGCTGAGGACTCTGGCGTATCGGTAAGTCCTTTAAGTTACTTTCACCTCTAGATCCAGACATTCCCAGTGCAGTCAGCAGGCCCAGGGAGGCACTTGCAGAGGAGAGACCTGGCCTGGACCATGCCTGTGCAGAGGAGTTCATCGGCCCCTGGCCTGGGCAGAGCAGGAGTAACTGATGGTACCACAACACCACTCCCCTCCCAGGGCTTTCCCAGGGATAGTCTGTGAATTCTCCCCTGGCAGGGTCAGCGGCAGGCCACCAAAGAGCTGCAGGAAGGCTTACCCCAGTTAATGGCGGCAAAGCACAGGAGTCGGGCGCCATTCCAGCCACATCCCCAAGCCCTTGGTCTGGAGCAGAGTCCTCCGGCGCTGCCCTGGGGTCAGAAAAACATGTCCATAAACCCCTCTGTGCTTCCCAGCAGGCAGCTCCAGGCATATTGGACACACTGAGCTGACACAGACACGATCTCTGATTAGTTCCTGTACCTGAGTCTATAGACCGGGGCTGTGAGAGGCAGCGCGTGGGTGTAAAACACAGTGCAGAACCCTCTGGCATCTTCCCAACAGGGGCTGAGCCCAGCCTTGCCCAGAGATCTGGGGGAACGGAGGGGGGCTCTGAACCGGTTACGCTAGGGTGGTGGTGTGGCAAGGGCTGCAGTGCTGGCTGCTCCTCTCAGCCGGGTCTCAGCTTCCCGGGGGTGGCTGGCTGGCTCCCATCTCCACTTTCTCAACCAATCCTCATGCTGGGGTTGCTGCTATTCTCTTCCCAGTGACCCCACAAAGCCCGGCTGTCCCAGCCACCTGGCTGGAATTGGGGGCCCCAGGGAGCCATTGGCAGCATTCAGTAAAGTCATTAGTGTAGGAGCTCTGGAGGGACGGCAGAAAGGAAGGGAAGGGGAAAGCGGGGAAGAGGCCCCCCCCCCATGCAGTTTTTAACCTTTAGCTCTGCTTCCCAGGTCAGGCTCTGGAGCTGATGTGCAGGGGATATTCATGGGTGTGCTGGGGGAGAGAGAGCCTCCCAGCCCAGGTGACTGGGTGAAAGCCCAATTGCACAGCAGTGGGAGTGGGGGCTCTCCTTATCCACTCAGGGCTGGGCTGGGGGGTGGGGAGGGGTTCTCTCCCTGGCCACTCACGGCTGGGTGTGGGTGCATGAGGGGGCTCGCCTCAGCTCAGGGCTGGGCAGTGGTGGGGCTCCCTTGGCAACTCAAGGCTGGGTGTTGGGGGCAGGAGGGGGCTCCCCTGACAGCTCAGGACTGGCCAGTGGGGTGGGGGGCTCCCCTGACAGCTCAGGGCTGGGCAGTGGGGGGGAGGGGGCTCCCCTGACAGCTCAGGGCTGGGCAGTGGGGCTCTGCTGGTTGAAGCTGGGTGGTCTCATTTCAATTAATCTTGGAGAGTTGAGCACAGGACAGAACTCAACCCCCCTCACCACCTGGAGTTTCCTTCTGTGGGGCTCTGTGGGGCACTGTCAGGGCATCGTCCCTGTTGCCCGTGCAGGGTCCTGCTCTGGGGGCCATTTGGGGTCTCTGTTCCTGGCACTGTCCCCTGTCCCCACACTCAGAGGTGTCTGGGGCGGAGGGTGGGGGCTGTTGCTAAGGAGCCAGCTTGTAGCTCTCCCTTGTGAGCAGCAGCTCCTCTGCCTGCCTCACTCCTCCCTAAACACTGCCCAGGTGAAGCCAGCCACGTCCCCGGGTAGAAGAAGGTGCTAGACCTACCATCTCCAGTGCGAGCTGCCAGCCTCCCCTCTCGCTCAATCTCTGGACCGGAGACGACATAAACCGTCCCTCTGCTTGGCTGTGTCTTGCAGCACTTCCTTCTCAGCGTGCAGAACCTCACTGCATCCCTTCCCTGTTCCTCCCCCCACTCCAAGTCACAGCTTGAGGGGTCATTGGGCCAGAGAGAGCGTGACTGTGAAGCCTGGTGGGTAGGGACTGACCTGGGAGGTGGGAAATCCAGGGCCCAGTCCCCCTGCTCCAGTGATTTGGTGTTGATCCAGCTTACGACAGCTGAAACCGAGGGCTCCTCCATCAGACTATCCCTTAGCCCAGTGGTTAGGAAACCTGTCCTGGGAGGTGGGAGACCCTTGTGCAAATCCTTTCTCCCCCACAAGCAAATGGAGGAATTGAACCTGGCGCTTAAGTCTGGGGTTTAGCTGCCTGTGATTTTCTTGGGGTACCCAGGACTGTGAGTCACCCTGTAGCCAGAGGGAGCCTTGCTGCTGTGGCTGGGGTTAGCTCCCTAACCCCCCCAGCCCGTCAGCCACTCAAGCACTCTCCTAGGGTTAAGCTGGCCCTTCTGCCTCACAGGTGCACCCCAGTCCCCTTGAAGCAATCCCCTGTGATATCCAGCCCCTGATGCTGCTACTCCCAGAAAACCCAGAGCCTCTGTCCCCAAAGGAGCAACATATCCCACTTTACCAGTTTCACCTTAAATCATTGCTCCTGTGAACCACACAGCACTTGTAATGAAACAAGAGAAGGTTTATTTAAGAGAGAATACAGAGTCCACTAGAAACAAGAGAGCAGTTGAAACCAGTGGTTACAATACAAAACAAAATCATAAAATGCAGATTAGGGCCACATTTATCAATAGTTCCCTTTCCTAGCTGGCAAAATAATTCCCCCCCCCCACCCCACAAGTTCAGTCTGTTGCGGAATTCGCTAGTGTCACAGGAAGCAGGCTCCAAACGTTCATGAAACACCCCTATTCAGCAAGATGTTTCCTCAGTGAATGGATTCAGGGGGCCTCTCCCCTTCAGTGTTACACTGAAAACGTCTTTTGTTTCTATTCCCAGGCAGGATGATCCCTTGTCTGTTGCAAGGTTCCTTTTTTTCTGCCAAGTGGTTTCGATGGTTTGCAGTTGTCTCAGAGGGTTTGCCATTGAAAGTCTTGGGATGTAGCAAGACTAGACAACTGAGCCTGACATTACATCGTTGGCTAACCAGGGAGAGACCAATCAGTTGAGATGAGCTATCATCAGCAGGACTAAAATAACTTTTGAAGTGATAATCAAGATGGCCCATAGAAGATGTGAGGATACTTAACATGGGGAAATAGATTCAATTAGTCATCCCAGGAAACCTGCCTTGCATGCTGCAGGGCCCTTCTCTCCACCTAGCCACCAGGGGCACGATTTCAGATTTTGGTAAGTGGAGGCAACTTGAATTGTGATTCCAGGGGCTACTTAGGCACTCTAATTCCTATATAAAAGAAAGGAAATTAAATAAATATTAGATCCACTCAGCTCTAATACTAACATGTTATGACATCTTGTGGCAAGTCACTTAAGGGAGACAGGTTAGGTTTAAAATGTTAATGTTTGTTAGTACTTTGTTACTAACTCTGTGGAGCGAGCGACCCCGTCAGGACTCCTGGGCTCTATCTCAGCTCTGGGAGGGGAGTGGAATCTAGTGGGGGCAGCTACACCTGGATTCTATATAAAAACGGCCACACTGGGTCAGACCAATGGTTCCATCTAGCCCAGTGTCATGTCCTCTGACAGTGGTCAATGCCAGGTGCCCCAGAGGGAATGAACAGAACAGGTGACCCAGTGATCCATCCCCTGTCACCCACTCCCAGCTTCTGGCAAACAGAGGCTAGGGCCATGCAGAACATGGGGTTGCATCCTTCCCACTCTGGCTAATAGCCATTGATGGACCTGTCCTCCAGGAACTTCTCTAGTTCTTTTTGGAACCTTGTTATAGTTTTGGCCTTCACAACATCCCTTTGCAAAGAGTTCCACAGGTTGACTATGAAGCAATACTTTCTTTTGTTTGTTTTAAATCTGCTGCCTATAATTTCATTGGGTGGCCCCTAGTTTCTATGTTATCTGAAGAAATATATAACATTTCCTTATTCAATGTTCATGATTTTCAGCCCCCCTAGTCGTCTCTTTTCCAAGCTGAAAAGTCCCAGTCTTTTTAATCTCTCCTCATAGGGAAGGTGTTCCATACCCCTAATCATTTCTGTTGCCCTTTCCAAATCTAATGTGTCTTTTTTGAGCTGGCATGACCAAATTCACACAGTATTCAAGATGGCGATCAGTTTGGCCCTGTGCATGCGAGCAAGGACCAGGATGGGAAAGGACCCACTGGTCGCTATGGTTACACACCTGCCCCAGTCACACCCTGAGGTACAGTCTGTGTCCCACTATTTGCCAGTCTCCAGTGCTTTCCTCTGAGAAGGTACAACTCACTTCCTTGCTTCCATCCTGGCAGACGGAACCAGCTGCTCTCCTTCCCCAGCAGGTGAACAGATCCGAATTTGAATCCCCCAACAGCCCTGTCAAGGTGAATGCTATTTCTTCACCAGTTCTGCCAGCAGCAGCATCGTTTCCCTACTGGCTGCTCTGACCAGCTGCACTGCTTTATCCTTGGTGGGTCCAACAGCTGAGCAAGCTGGTGCTTGGGGTGGCATATTCTATGGGGCGGCATTCCGCCCAATCCTAGGGCAGCACGGCCGTTTTTTTTGTTTTTTGTTTTTTTTGGTTTGCCGCTCCGGCCGCCCTGTAGCGGGTGGCAGTGCGTAGGAGGGACGCGCCCTGCAGCAAACTGGGCAGGGCAGCCCCTGGTTTTCCCTCTCCGCCGACTGGAGTGGAGCGGAGCCCTCCCGGCAGGCGGCACAGTGGTCAGGACCGCGGGACAAGCGCCCCGCTGAAGCCCTGGCTGCCCCCCGGCTCCCTCCCCTTCCTCCCCGCTAGACTGGGTGCAGCACAGGGAGTCCCCCTGCACCCTGGCTCTGGCTGCCCGGCAGGGTTTTTTTGTTGTTTTTTCCCCCTTGATTTGCCGCTCCGGCCATGCCCCAGGTTTTTTGTTTTGTTTTGTTTTCTTTCCCTGCTTTGCCACTCCGGCTGTGCTGCAGGTCCCTCCTCCCTACCCCCGCTTTGCTGCTCCGGCCCCGCCACAGGTTTTTCTTTTGTTTTGTTTTTTTTCCCGTTCCTGCTTTGCCGCTCCAGCCATGCCCCAGGTTTTTTTGTTTTGTTTTGTTTTCTTTCCCTGCTTTGGTGCTCCAGCTGCGCTGCAGGTCCCTCCCCCCTGCTGCTCCGGCCGTGCCCCAGGTTTTTTTGTTTGGTTGGTTTTTTCCCCTCCTGCTTTGCCGCTCTGCTCCCCCCCTCCCACACACACACACTTCTTTTTTTTTTTTGCTTGGGGTGGCAAAAAAGCCAGAGCCGGCCCTGCTTGGAGGTTTTTCGCCTTCCTCTGGGGCATCGAGCAGGGACCAGCCCTTAGAGCCACTTAGAAACAGACAATAAAAAACAATAGAAAGTGAAATCTGTCACCTTTCATCATTGCCTCTGTGCTTCTTTAAAAAACAGCTGTTCTCCCCTCCCCCGTACACATGACCCTTCCCCATGAGCAGTGTGTCACCCTTCCCCTCCTGCAATCATTGCAGCTCTCCCCACTTGTCTCTCTTGATTTCTCTCCCTGTATTTATTCTATTTCCTCTTCCATCCCCCCTTTCCTGGGGCTATTTCCAGCAGATCTTTTCTTTTTTGTGTGTTTTTCTTTTTTCTGCTGTCTTTTCTATCTTTTCTCTCCATTTACTTCCTGCAATGGGGCAGACTAGGCCCAGAGGGCCCCTGCTGGAGGCCTCAGGGTCCTGCCACATCCGTCCTAGGAAAGGAGCAGCGGAGCTAAGTCTTCCGAGCAGCCTAGAGAGACCGTACAGGGTGTGACCAATCAGGGAATGGCTGCAGTAAGCAGCCAATCAGGGCGCAGGAGGGCCATATAAAAGGAGTTTCAGCTGCAGTGTCAGTCTGTTTCTTGCTACAGTTAGAGGAGTGTAGAGGGGATCTTGACTGGCCAAAGGGAATGGCTGCACCATGGACAACTCAGTGCTGGCTGGCAGTGAGGAAGAGCTGCTGGGTCTGAACCTAGAAGACCTCTGAGGTAAGGGTGAAGTATTGGTGAAGGCTGGGGCTGTGGGGAAGTGGCCCAGGGATGTATCTGTGGTGTGTGGCTGCTGTTCTTAGGATCCATGGGGTGGGACCTGGAGTAGTGGGTGGGCCTGGGTCCTCTCCCCTTCCATAGGCCACTGGGGAACTGGGCTTACAGTTGAACTGTGATTGACACCCCCCCCCAAGGGGGAACAGAATGGCTAAGAGGCCCAGCTGGGGCCAGAAGAGACCCAGTGGGTGAAAATGATTCCCTCCAGGGAGGGAGGACTTCCTGGGGGTGTGGCCTGATACTATTTGAAATCTGCAGACACACTTGACCAGGGGGTGCCCATGAGAGGTGGGTGTCCCCCTGTTAGACTTTCCCTTCCCTCTTTCCCTTGCTGGTCTCTGGTTGTCTCTCCTTCTGGCCCAAAGCTTCCCAATCTCCTGCCCTGCTCCCTGGCTGTTTCTAATCAGCTCCAGGTGGTAACAAAGAAGGAAAATCAGATTCAGATACTGTAGGAAGGAGTCTTCTAAAAAACACCTGTAGTAAAGGGATATTGACAAGCTCCCCACCAGGTGAAATGCCCCATGGTGCAGAGAGCTGGGCCAAGGCCTGTGCCCCAGGTGAACTTGCAAACCAGGGTTTAGCTCCTCACTGCTCACACACAGGCTGAGTTGTGCCCTGCACTGTAATGCAGAGGGGTGGCATTTCCCCTGGGTCTCTGTTACCCCCCTCAGACCCTACTGCAGTCAAACCCAGCCCTGCCCCTCAGACCCACTCAGAGGAAAGCTGTGTGAATGTGCCCAGCTGTGATGGGGAAGGAGCACAGGGTAAAGTTCTAGCCCCACTGAAGTCAGTGGGGACGTTGCCATTGACTCCCACAGTGCTGGGATTTCACCCACAGCCTCGCTGATCACAGGTCAAACAGAAGCATGGACACTCCTCTCAGTTCAATGCACATGGTTGGTGTTTGTGTTAACCAAGAGATGAGCTGCTGTCAGAGTGACCTGCAGCTGGGAATGCCAGCAAAGTCTGACTGGGGGACTGGATGGGGCAGTCAGCCAGGATCACATGACTGCAGGTGCTATGGAGGTGGAGAGGGAGGTTGAGTCAGGTGCTTATCTAGGGGTGAGGTAGGTTAGATCATGTCCAAATCCCACTGCCATTTGTCCTGCCTGCTCAGTAATGTTCTCTGCCTGTTCCCATAAAGGTTCACAGGCAGGCTCTACCCATTCTTCCCCTAGTTGTTTCTGTGTCACCAATTCCCCATTGTCTTCCTGCCCAGATTTTCCTTTCCTTACAGCCAATGGGAAAGTTATAAACAAGGGAATATTGCAGCAGGACCTCTGTGGAGAGTTTGCTGGATGTGACCTAGTGAGCATCGTATGAGTGCAAGGCAGCAAAAACACCACCAACATCCCCAGCAGCTGTAGACAATAGACTACCCTGAACATGAGAAGTAGGGCATGGTCCTGTGGCTCCAGTTAACCACCGACCTTCTCAGAGGCTGCTGGTGGAGGGAGAGGTCTAGGGCCTATGTCAGACCCCACTGACACCACTGCTGGAAGCAAAAGCTGTGCTAAAGAGCTGCAGAGTACTAGCAGAGTGGCAGGAGCTGTACTAAAGACAGCATCAGATCAGTGTCTGGCCAAGTCACTCCTTGGAAAAGAACATGCTGACTTTGGGGAAGCTTGGTGACCTCATGAGGAAATAGGACAATAAATAGGTGGGGGGGGGGCGCTGGTGGTGGTGGTGGTGATGATGATGATGATTAAATACTACTGCAGTCCTGTTTAAAAGAATTGCTCCATTCTCTGGCTTCTGTGCCACACTCTTCCCCCTGCCCTCCCTCCCCCCAAAAATAAATCCTGTGGTGGTCGAAGTCACCCTGGCCCACCAGGCAGTCACTGGTGATGCTGGGAATTTTTCCACACAAAAAACTCTGCGGAAAACTGTTTTTGTTCTTTCTCTTTGACACATTTTTAAGTGGACACTCTGACAAAAAGGAAACTTTTTCAAACAAGCAATGTTCTGTATGAAATGTCTTGATGGGGAAATGGGAGTGAGCTTTGAAATGCTGCAAGCTGAGGAGCTTGCAGTAGCTATGGCTGTTTTAACAGGGGATGGCTTTAATTATGTCAATTATTAATAAGATCAGTACAGTATCCCTTGTGCTGTTGCATTTTACTGTTTTTATGCTGTTTCTCAATTTTTTAATTGTGATTGTCCAGCACAGTTTAGTACTAAAAATGCAAACTAAAATTGGGGAATTTTCTCACTTGTGAGATAAAAACACTGGTTTGCTGTTAAAATGCTCAGCAATGAAATAGTTAATGTAGACATTCTCAATTTGGTACAGAATTAACACTTCTGTTAAGATGCACTGAGCAGTTCACATCTCTGAGCTGTTTCTGCCTGTCTGCAGGCTCAGGATGACAGCTCTGCAGTAGGAAGGGCTTCTTTACAATAGCTGGAGACCCTGCTGGGAAGAGAAGTGACCCACTGAGCTGCCTTAAGGAGTCTTCAGTGGCTGGTCAAGCTGTGATCTCGGCTGCCCGGCCCTTGCACGTGAGAACTTCCCTGGAGAGAACAGAAGCACTTGTGGCACCTTGGAGACTGGTGAGCGATTTCAAGGAAGTTCAGTTTGGGGAGAACCAAAGCAGAAACTTCCAGCTTCCAGGCTTCCCTCAGGGAAGGGCCTTGTCAATTCTTGTGAGCCCTTCCCCACCTATCCCCGCTAGAGTCATCTCAGCTGTACGGGTGCTGTGTCAGGGCCCCTCACCAGAGTTCACTTCCCTCCACTGCAGCTTCAGCCAAGATCCCCCTCAATGCTGCCTCTTGCTGGGAAGTCTCCTCCGTGCCCCCTCTTTGCAAAGCCCTCTGTGGAGAGGGTGACAGGACCCCTGAGCGGAGTTCTTGCCTCCAGGTAGGAGCCTTGTTCCCCTCAGTCTTGCTCTCTCCGTTCAGTGACATTATCTGACCAACTTGGGGCTCGTGTACAGTCCTGCTGAGGACCCAAAAGGTCATGGAGGGTTTCAGGTAGAAAGCTTGGGCAGTGAGTTCTCCAGCTGTACTTGCCCTGTCCGCTGCTCTTTCCCCTGTTCACCAATGGATGGTGGCAATGAGCCATGTAACATCTGTGGTTCAGGCTGCCAGGCTCACACATTGCCTGGGCTGTGAGCTCTGCTACCAGCTCCAGAGTTCCAGTACCATGGTGACTGACACTCGTAAAACACAGACAAGGTGGGTGAAGCAGGTAATCTCTTACTGAACCAGGTTTCCTGCTTTCAGGCGCCACAGAGCTCCTCAGGTCACAAGAAGCTCAAAAGCTTGTCTCTTCCACCATCAGAACTTGGTTCAGTAAAAGAGATTACCTCACGCATCTTCTGTGCCTCCTCCTGGGACCAACACAGCTACAACTCTCCTGAACTGGGCAAGTTAGATTCTGTTACAGTGGCTGGATTGGTGCATAGAGGCTGAAAGAAAATTTGTACAGGGACTTTGGGGCTAGACCTGGTCAGAAAATATTAAATATTTTCCACAAACTTTTAAAGGAATAAATGACTGTTTCTGTGAATTCTTTGGGTTTTTATTTAAAGTCCCTAAACTTTTCAGTTTTCAAAAACTGAATTTTTTGGCTCTCCTGCAAATCATTTTAAATGCAACACCTCACTGACATTGTTTACAAAATAACTTTCATTGGAAAATTTTTTGAACAAAGTTTGACCAGCTCCACAGGAGATCAGGGTTCTCCCCTGCCTCATTTGAGCACTGGACCACTTGCAGCTTGGTGCTTGGTCTATTGTGAGGTCACTGGACCAGATCCACCAAGATATTTAGTCTCAATTCCTAGGGATTTCCACAGGAGTTTGGGGCCTAAATACCTCTTGAGGATACAGACTGTCCCACTCTGATTCTTCAGACCTCCAAAGTGCTCTGCCAAAACCAGGGTAAAAAAAATCTGCTATTTCAAGAGTGAAATACAAGCAAGAAAAACCTTGTCCCAGGTCACAAACCCTATTCTTTCTCTGTTCAAGTGAGCTCACAATGCCCCAGCGATGTAGGACAGTGCAGTTAATCCTAGGTAACAGGCTGGGAAATGGACAGTGTTAAGGCTGATGGGAGAAAAGGACATTGTATCTCCAGTAACTTATCAGTATCTTAAAATGCAGGAGCCTGGTTCCAGTGTCCGTCATGGGAGGTAGTGATCTGCCAGCAACAATTCTGCCTGTGGTCAAAGGCGACAGCTATTAAATGCCCAGTGATGTTATGGGCTGAAGTGTCACCACTTTGAACCTGGAAACTGCTCCCCTCCCCTGTGGTTGTTACATCCCAGCAGCAATCACAGGCCAGGGGTTAACTGACTTGGGCTCTAAGGTTGGCCAGTCAGAGAGTGATGTGACTCCCCCCAGAAGCTATTGAAGGGAGGCTGACACAGCCCAAGTAGGAGGGGAGTTTTAGCAACAAGCAGGCTGTGGAGCAGAGACCCTGGAGGACTTTGCAGCACAAATGACATTTGTGGCTGCTGCTGGTGTTACCTCTTGTGGGGGGAGAGGCAGAAGTGATGGGCTTTCCCTGTGCTGAATTCAGGAAGGAGCAGTGACTGGCCAATAAAAAGGGCTATTAGTTGAATTTCCAAAATGTCTCTGAAAAACCAGTTCTGTCCTGTCTCCAGAGGACCCTGCTTAATACTTGTGAAGTTTATTCAGGGCTCATGAAAAGGGGCTCCCTGACCCAGGCGGAGCTCAGGGCTCTGTAGGGAGGAGGGTGTATGGGGACCCAGGTGGAACCTCCAGGGCCAAGATGAAAGCCGTGATCCTCTGCAGAACAGGAAATGGGACACCTGTTTTATGGTTCCCGTCCTGAGGACTGGAGATGCCCCTGAGTGACTGGAGTCTGCAGGATAGAGTTACTGATGGTTCAATGACAGAAGGAGCAGCTGTCGGCAGAACATCAGGCCACGGGGGAGGAGAGGGGTGGTCAGATCCTGATGGTCAGAAGCTTTAGGGAGAGCTAGAGACACTGTGCGGAGACCTGGAAACCCTGGAGAAGATGAAATTCTATAGACTGACCACTGACTGGCATTCAGGAGTGTGGGGCACTTGGGGAACATGGCTATAGGACTATGATATATGGAGTCTGTTCTGGATTGGTGGTGAGAGTAGTCCAGAGGGGGGCCTCACACGTAATGGAAAGGCAGGTTTTTCTGAGGGGGGGTGTATGTCACTCAGTGGCTGGCACCAGGAATTGAAGTAGGTCCCACACCCCTGTTGGACAAATGAAGGGGGCCAGGCAGCACCTGGGGCTCTCAGAGCCAGAGGGCAATTCCTGAGAGGGAGGGGCTATGAGGAGGATGGGGTAGGAAATGGCAGGAAGCATCTGCCAGAGTCCCCTGAGATGCAGAAAGAGTTTCTCAGCTCAATCTTGATTAGTTCTAGTTTGGGACTAACCTGTGTCAGAGCCTGGGTGTGGCAGTGAGCCCTTGGCAAGTTGGGGAGAAGCCCGGCCGTGCGACGGTTCCTGCTTCCTTCTTTCGAAGGAGTCTCATGTAGCCCTAGGCTGTGAGAGATGCTGCCTTCAATTCGATTTCCCCTCCCCTGCTGGGGTCTCCATCACTCTCCCGACTCATGTGTCTCTTTCCCTCTGTCACTGGCCACATGGAACCAGTGGGAGCTGCAGGTGCCCAGCCTCTGTCTGTCCTGTGCCTTTGTGCCATCAGCCCCACTCTCTGGTGTCTGGTGTTTGACCCTGGCTAACGCTTGGGGATGCAGTGTGTGTGTGTGGAAGCTGGATGCACAGTTAAGCTCTGCCCCTCTCCATGTAGGTGGGGCTGTGATCACCAGTCACATGTTAGGATGTGGGGTTTTAACTGGTGGTTTTATACTCCTGCAGCCAGCTCCTCCTAGGCAGGGTGTGTACAGACCGCGGTGCAGTGTTCAGGCCAGGCTGAGATGGGCCGGAACCATCCCTCCACCTCTCTATGATCTCGTGGCAGGGGTGGGGTGGGGAAGGGTTACAAGAAAATAAACCCCTGATCTGACCTTCCTCCCCACTACCCTTGGTTTGGTTTCATTTTGCCAAATAGAAGCTGAAATGAGGAGATTGTTGCAAAACCAGGACCACGGCCTTCCCCATTTTGCTCTTCTCTAGTGTTAGGTCCCCTCCTGCACCACTGTTTGTGAGTGACACCAGTTCACGTGGTATCTTTGTACAGGATATCGCATTCTCCCCCAACCGTCTTCCCAAGGTACGAGTCACTTGTATTGTCTTCACCTTGGAGATGCTGTCTCCCTGCAGGGAGAATCAGGCCCCGGTGGCTTTCAGGCGGCTGGGTTTATAGAGGTTTGAGACCCCACCACAACGTTTTGGGCATTGCCCTGTGGTTAAGGTTCAGCGTGCGGCTGGGAAGCTGATTGGGGAGGGGCAGGAAGTGGATGCAGAAGTAACATGTTGCTGGCCCCTCTCCCTCTTCTCATCCCCTCCAGCCACGTGCTGCTAATACTGACCCTGTCCTGTGTCCCCTGGTCGTGCTCCCCGTCCCCTGAGGCAGATCATGGAGATCTGATTTCCCAGAATGCCTGCAATGAGATCTATGGACCCCATGCTGGGCAATACAGGGGGAATGAGCTCTTGCAGGCCAACCCGGCACCGCCCTGAGAGGTGCCAGACTTGGAGGGGGGGTAGAAGAGAGGAGGGCACAGCTGGAGCAGACTGCAGAGGACACCAGGCTTCTGGCGCCCAGCTCCTGGGAAAGGGCTGGCTGCAGGCAAGAGCTTCCTGGATGCCTGATGGCCCCCTCTGGAGCGAGGGGCAGCCAGAGCTGAACCCACCCTGAGGGACTATTCGCTGCTAGCCTGTGAGCCCAGTTCAGGTGCCCAGGGAGCGGTGGCCCCACCACGCCAATGGAAGAGTTGCTCTGGGGTCACTGACTGCCCCTTTCAGAGCTGCTCTTTGAGGGGCTCTTACGACCAGAGCAGCGGGGCAGAGCGCTTGGATGTGGCCGACCAAAGGCCTTGGCCTGGCCCCTGGGGGCATCCTGGGAGAGGAACATGGTGACAGTGCCGCTGTGCTTCCTGCTTTCCCCTCGACCGGTGCATCTGGCCATGTCCCCTCCCCATCCCTGGGGGCCGTGCACACGGCTTTTCCCTCTCTGGGACGGTGGGCTGGTCTCTCCTGTGCTGGGTCCCTGCTGGAGTGGGAGAGTGACGTGGGGGCCATGCTTGCACGGATGGGGGAGCAGTGCACCTGGGAGGGACTCTGCCCTGCTGCGGGGCTGGGAGCACGGGCATGGCCGAGGGGCACAGGACGGGTTTATAGAAAATTCAAAAAACAAAGGGAGACAAGTTCTCTCTGATGGATTTTATTGTGTCTGTTCCTAAATGGCCCTAAGGGCTGGTCCCTGCTCGATGCCCCAGAGGAAGGCGAAAAACCTCCAGGGTCTCTGGCCAATCTGCCCTGGAGGAAAATTCCTTCCTGACCCCAAACATGGCGATCGGTTTCACCCTGTGCATGCGAGCCAGGACCACAGTGGGGAAAGGACCCACTGGTCGCTATGGTTACACACCCTGTCCCAGGCCCCTCCAGGATAGTGTCTGTGTCCCAGCACTAACCCGTCTCCAGGGCTTTCTTCTTTACATCCATCCCAGCAGCAACTTTTGAATAGTGTGTCTTGAATATTGTCCACGCTGGCTCTTTCCTTCATCAAGCAAAACCAAAGCCACTGATGTCACTCAGAAGTGACAAGCAGGTTCACCACCTCCTAATAAAGATGAATCCCCTGACATCTGCCATCCCCCTCACATCCTCTTAGCTCCTGAGATGTGTGATCAGCTGTAACAAACCCTTTGGCACAACATAAGTTACAATCAGCACTATAAAATTGCTATGCTCATTTCTTAGACTTACCAAATGCTGCTTACCTCTCCTCAGAGCCAGTCCTGTTGCTTTATTGAATGAAGGGACTTTCATATTTTGAGATCCAATCGTCCTTTCAGGTGTTGAATCTGTTCAGCTCCATTCCTATTCCTTTGTACTCAAATCCTGAGCATCTGTAACTCTCCTCCTGAAAAGACAAATCCATTTGGCAATAAGAGAATCCTAAATGCTCACCTGCTTGTCAGTGATGGTCTGCTGCATTGTGGGTTGGAAACTTGAAGGTGATAAGTGATTGTCTTCCCATTCTAGTCAAGGAAGGCAACTTTTTGCAGGTCTGGCAACATGCATTTGTTTGTTCTGCAGTAATATGACTGCTTATAATCCTCCCAGGAGATCAGATCAGCTCCATTTCTTTCACCTGAAGGGAAACCAGATCCATCAATTTCTCCATTATGAAGTGAGTTCCTTACCTCTTGGTAGCAGTGACGAGTTTTGCTTGTTTCCTTTCTGTAGATATCCCAGATCTTCTAGCAACTTCCTGAAGATTTCACACTCTCAACGTTCAAATCATCTGCATTTCTCTCATCTGAAAGTATGAGGATCTATTCATTTCCACTTGAATGTTAAAGAAAGGTGCTTTTTTTTTTTCTTACCAACTGACATTCCTGGTTCAGCTAGTTAGATTTGCATTAATCCCTTCTAGAACACAACAGCCCTCTGGTCTCCTTCCACCTGGAGATGCAATTTGGCCTATTTATTTGGTCTGCAAGTGTTGCTTTAGCACCAGATTCATTTAGAACCAGGGAAACTTAAATGCTTACCTCCATGTCTTATGTTCTGACTTGATTCAGATTTGCGACTAGCTGAACTAGTTGAAGTGGCTTTTTTTTGTCTGTGTATTATTTCAAGGGAATAAAAAAAAAAAAGCATTTTGTCACTGGAGTCCTCAATGGATTGAGCAGTTGGCAAGTCCATGTTGCTTTATCTTGTGTCTGCTTTTGACACTCTCCCCATGACAAGTAAGGTCATCCACAGTTTTTCTCCCTGAAAGCAAAATCCACACCACTTAATGTACACATGGATGTTTGGAGACTGGTATTTCTTACCTCCTTGCCCGGGACAGCCATGCCACTAAGCCTCACTTCTCCCTGGTAGGAATGACCACCTGGTCTCTTCATATCTCAGAAGAGCAAAACCTGCAATCAATGTTTGACAGAATTATTTATTACTACTTATTACCAGCTATGAAGAGTCATCAGTGGAGAAGGTTCCTTAGCATCCAGATCATTAGGCTTCTAGAGACCTTTCAGTGCTCACCTCCTTGTCAGTCATGTTCCACTGCAAGGCTTTGATTCTTAGCGGTACAGCCAGCTACACTGGTTAAAACCTGAAGCTTATAAATGGCTGCTTGCCTTTTTCTGAACTAGAAGTAAAATGCTCTTCCCTCTGGCCAAGTATTGTTACCTGTCTGACTTTTTTTTCTTAAATTCAGCAGCCTCTCATCCTCCCTTGAATGGTAAGACCTTCCTTTCACCTGAAAATAGAAACAGAGCCTTTCATTCCTGCCTCCATGCTGTGAGGAGGTGCGTTCCTTACCTCTTGATAGAAATGATCAGTTCCGCTTATTTCTTGACATCTGAAAAATAAGCAACAATGATCAATTAGGCACAAATAGAATCAGCTGGACAACTCCTCTCTGTAAATGCAAGAACAGGCTCAATGCTCATCTTCACACTCTGGTTAATTGCACTTGTTCTTTGAAATAACTTCCCTGTTAATCCTTGTAGGAACAAGCAATGGCCTTCTCTGGGAAGGAAAAAGGAACAAAGATCATCATCATTGGTTAGAATTACCAATTACTTTCCTTTCATCTGAACAGGTAGCTCCCATTTTTAGTGCTTTATTCAGTACAGCAATTTCTTGTGCTCTTTAGAGAGATGAAGATTTCCTCAGTTACCTTCCTTCCACCTGAATGGATGACCAGAACCATTGACTATTACAATACATCATTCCCATATTTCTTACCTCCTTAAAAGGATGGATCAGCTAATTCCTTCCTGTAAACTACAGCCATGTGTCATCCTTGCATCTTGAAATATGACCACCTGCAAAGATCAATGTTTGACAGACCATATTTTTGTCAGGCAACAAATGTAAAGGAATTGTCATTGGATTCATTTTGTAATAGGGAATATAAATACACACCTTCTGTGTGGTGAATTGCTGGATTGGTTTCTCTCTTTCTCTCCATACAATCAGCTGTACTGTTAATCTAGTAGGTATAAGTGCTTTCCTTATTCTTGGCTAGTGCAAGTCAATACTTCTGTAACCTCAGAAGCTTTGGTTATGTATCTTGCTTTCTTCTTATGAAACTGCTTATAGCCTTTGACAGCAAAGGCTAGATTCACTTCCTTCACCTGAAAGTACACTGAGATTGGTTAGTTTCCACTCCATTGCTAGGAGAAGGTGCATTCCTTACCTCTTGATAGGAACAGGTTCTCTTACTACTTCTGACAGACAAGCTGCAGTGATCAAATCAACAGAAATAAGAGATTACGTTGCAGTTGGACCTGAAAGGTAAAAACCAAGCTGATACCAGCTCTCAGCTATGGCCAGTTGTAACCTTTCCTTTTTGAGTTGTACAAATACCTGCATTGTTAACCCCTGGTAGTTACAACTGGCTGCTTTGAGCATATCCTGACAAAGGCAATTGCGATCCTACCTGATGCTAAAGAAACCGTCTGGGTTCTTACCCCCATCCACTTCTGTGCTTCTCCTTTCTCTTCTCTTCTAGCCTCTTTGCCCACTCCTCTCTTTTTTTCCCTCTCTCCTCCCATTCCCCTTAGTTCCATGGTGTTTCTCATTAACTTCTTTGGGTTTTCCCCCCCACACACACCCTGTCCTCCCTTATCAATACTTCATCCCTCCCTCCCTGCCTTGTTTCCTTCCTCCTTACAAGAATACTTTCCTTCATCCTTCTGTGTCTCACGTTCCCTTTAGCAATGGAAGCAGGTTGGTCCCAAAGGCCCTGCTCCATCACCCTGGTCCCTGTACTCAGACCCACAGGCAGCAGCCATGTGCTCTGGGCAACAGCCTGGTGTGAAATGCTGCGACCTCTGGGGGCTGACCCAACAATCACTGCATCACAACAGAGTCCCAGGTCATCACCAACTTGTCATTTGGGCAAAGTGACCTGTCTCATGCCCCTCCCCCCCAGGGGAGCTGTAGGGGGAGGGCTCTGGCTGCTTCTAAACTCTCAAATGAGTCAAATTACACTCCAGATCTGGAGTCACCAGCTGGGGCTCTGTTTGTGACAGTGAATTCCAGGGTCATGAATGGCTCCTTTCCCTTATGCAGCCCTCACCTATAGGGTGACCCGATATCCCTATAAAATCAGGACAATTCTGATTTTTGGGTCTTTTTCTTATATAGGCTCCTATTTACCACCCCCTCCTCCCCGTGTCCGATTCTTCACACTTGCTGTCTGGTCACCCTACTCACCTGTCTCCATCTCTCTGTCTAGGTCACCACGCCTACGGTGGAATGTTCCACTTCCATCACAATGGGCCAGTTCTGAGCAGTGCTGAGTTCCTGCATCTCCCTCTGAAACCAGTGGGAGCTGCAGGTTGGGGTGACCAGATGTCCTGATTTTTATAGGGAAAGTCCTGATTTCTGGGTCTTTTTCTTATATAGGCTCCTATTTCCCCCACACACCCTGTCCTGATTTTTGTCACTTGCTGTCTGGTCACCCTAGCTGCAGGTGCCCAGCCTCTCTCAGGACTAACCCTGTTGGCTGCATTTCATGGCACCGGGCTGTCCTCCATCTTGTGGTCTAGGCTGATTGCTGCAGACCCACCCAGGGACTGACAGCCAGCGCCTCCTGTACAGGGGAATCCAGGCAGGGATTTCAGTGTTAGCTGCAGATGGGCAGATACCAGAACCATCACTCCACCCTTCCATGATCCCTGGGGGCTCTGATAAAAGGGCACCTGTTATTGGCTGTGTGGGCCCATATGTTGTCCTGGCTCTGGCCAGGTAGCTGGCCCAGCAGACCTCAGTCAAACTGCCCAAAAGACAACAGACTCATTCGGTGTCAAAGGTGCTTGGCCAGGTTTGTTGTTGACAAAGCACTTGTACTAGCTCTGCATAGACTCTGCATGGACACTAGGACACGTATACCTATGAGAATGGACGAGCTCAGTCAGCAGTGGGACTTTCCACTGCCCCCTTAGCCAGATGTACCTTCTGTGACCCCTCTTTTATACCCTGATACAAACAAGTTGTGTATCACCCCTCTCACGTGCATAGTTACCACCCTACAGCCTGGACGTGTTGGTTTGAACCATAGGAGGGGTCAGTGTGTCCCTGTACTGTCTTTGGGGAGTGTATTTATTCTTTAACTCTGTAGCAGGTTATTCTCGTACTACCCTTCTGGACTGTGTTTAGTGACTAGCTGGTGCCTAGTATTTATTAGGAATGTCTCTGTTTTAGCAACACCTGTCCCATCTTTACCAAGTTCATGTACTGGACAGTGGCATTGTAAGCAGGGCCTGACTCTGGCTGATGTTTGGTTCAGGCCTCATCTGGTACCAGGCTCTGTGTTTCAGGCTCTTTCTGCTACAACCCCCATATCCAAACCACCCCAGGTTTGGCCTTGGTTTTCCCAGCAGATGAGTTTGTAAAACCAAGACCTGAACCATCTCCCCTTCTGTTCTGCTGTAGTGTTAGGGCCTCTGCAGCCTTGTTTGTGAGTGACCCTCCCGCCCCACCCCTGTAACTTGAGTTGCCTTGAACTTCCTGATCTGTTGTTCACCTTGATCCCCAGCACAGGAGCAACTCTCCCATAGAGACAGTCTTGCCCTCCACTCAGCATCAAGCCCCAACCCTGCTGGCCTGAAGGTTGGGCTTATAGAGTTTGCCAGTGAGCAAAGAGTCAGCGCTGCAAACTAATTCCACTGCAACAGTTTGTACTTCACGGGGTGGTTTGGGTTTAGTCTGATGGTGTAAGGACAATGTCTGTGAGAAGTAGAGATGTGTCAATAGGAAGTGAAGATGAAATAGTTGTTTAGCCATGTTGTAGAGGGGAGGTTAATGAGAGCTAGAACTGAAGGGAAGGGAGAGAGAGAGAGAGAGAGACAGATCTCTCCATGGTCTCAGATTATCTCACTCAGAACCATAATTCCATAAAACATAATCAGGAAAGAAGATAGAAGTTAGCAGAACACCACTTCAGGATGTGCCCTCATGTTCCTTATGACCAATTTATGGAAATATTTTATTATAATTAGAGATATACCAATCTCCTAGAACTGGAAGGGACCTTGGAAGGTCATTGAGTCCAGCCCCCTGCCTTTACTTGCAGGACCAGTTTTTGTCCCAGATCCCTAAGTGGCCTCCTCAAGGATTGAACTCATAACCCTGGGTTTAGCAGGCTAATACTCAAACCACTGCGCTATCCCTCCCTGCTATTGGACACTGAGGTTGATGCATGGGGCATATTTATATTGTTACCAAAATCCTTCTTGCTGAAAAGCCATGAGTCACTGGAAAACCTGATGACTGTTGCATGAACAAACTCCAGAAAGGAAGAGGGAAGACTGGACAAAGGAAGGGGTGGATAAAAGGAGGAAAAAATAAAAATAACTCAATTTAAACTCTCAAGGAAAACAACAATAAAACACACTCAGAACTGTAACAGATTTTGGTTCTAGCACTTGTGACAGGTGTCAGCCTGTAACGGTTGAACTGCAGCCAGCAGCTCTTAGCATCTTAGCTCTTCTCCAGTTCTCAGAGGCAGGTCAGGGAGACTAGACAGGTGCAGAGGCTGAGCTCTGACATGGTGCTCAATGGACTCGCCCGCTAAGTCTCTTATTAACTGGTGCTTACAACCCTGGGCAGGTAGCAAATTGCTGGCATTGCCCAGGGATGGTCCCTTGGGTTCCAGTTCCTGTCCCAGACAGGTTCCTTGCTGTGATCCCACTTCTCACACGTAGGTTCCTGGGTCAGTTGTTTGCTTTCTTCAGAGATGTGAAACCCTCTTCCACATACTGAGCAGCTGTGACCTAAGCCCCTTTCACTCATCGGCTCCTTTTCCTCCAGTTCCATTATGTTTGTGCCATTCCATGTCTCTGGGGTTTGGGTTTTCCAGGGTCCTGAATCTCCACTCCCTGCTGAGATCTGACCCTTCCGAATCCCTGACTTTGGCTAGGTGCTGATTAAACATGAGGTCTGTAATGTCTGAATCCTGACCTGAGACAGCAAGGAGAGGAAAGGGTGAACAGGCTTCCTTGGGAGGGAGGGAAAGTACCAGACCCATTCCAAAGGCGGTGTGTGTGTGTGGGGGGGGGGTGAGCTGTCCATTTTAGAAGCAGAAGTTGAAATCTGAGCATCACAGGGATGCACACTATTGCCAACTCTTGGTTTTAAAAAAAAAATCATGAATCCACCTCCCTAATATCATGAGATTTGTCTTCATGTTTTTGACCCTTTGTGGGTGGTGGTCACATTTTCAAGCTTTCCTCTGCAACCATGAGGGCTAGAAACCATTTTTTGTAAACAAAAGCAGAGATTCGCATGTAATCCCATGACTCTAGGGGCTGGGCCTCTCACTTCATCGTGTGTGAGCTCCTTCCCATTCAGGGGGAGGACCAGCACTAGCTCCCGTGAGCTGCATCCTGTCCCAGCTGGCTGCAGGATGAACTCAAACAATGGTTTTAGTCAGTTTCACTTGCAGCCTGTGGTGTACGTACCTGCAAGGCTGTCATCCGTCCTTTGCACCTTAAAAGAAAAGCAGTGGCCCCCTTGATCTCTCTGCCGCTGCCTTCCCTGGGCGTTAGTTCAAATGCCTGTAGTTACTGATTCACACGTTGCGATTCCCTCCGGGATGCTTTACCTTTGTTCGTTGCTGGTTTCCTCACACTAAAATGGATCATTCAGACTGAAACACTCTCTGCGTTTTGAAAAAGTGACCCAGTCCCTGTGCAGGACCCAGAGCAGGAACCCGAGTGGCTCAGAGAGCCTGGGTATGTGCTAGAAACTTGCAGACAAAACATTGTTTCTGTAACAATCTCCCTCACACTCTCCCCTCTCCCTCTGTGTGTTACGGGGCATTGCAGGTACCTTCTGCCGTAGGGACAGGGGATGTTAATGTATCCCTCTGTCATCAGCCCTTTGAACTCTCCCCCCTCAGAGAGCTGCACAGATACTACTTCAAACTGGATTCTCCAGGGGCTAATAGCCAAAGGGGTTTTGGAGAAATAGCCTGGTTTTAAACTGGCTCAGGGCCTTCTTCCAGCCCATGGGCAGGACCCCGGATCCACGGAGGGCCCCAGCCCCGGGGGAAGGGTTGGAAGGACAGGGGGCGTATCCAGACCTGAAGCTGTGATGAACAAGGAGATCCCTGGGGTGGGGCCAGAGCCCATGTTAGGGTTGGGTGATCGCTGGGAAGCTCATTACCACCTGTGTTGGTTCTTTTGTTGTTTTTAATGGGTTTTTCCCTGGAGTGTTTTGATTTAAGAAGAAATAGACTCCCCTAGTGTGACACCCCCTAGGGCACAAGCGGTGTCCCCATCGCTCACTAGCCGGGAGACCTTTGACAGCGCTTTGCTAGTGAACAGTGAACCCCTCCAGGCTCGGTTCACGCTCAGCCACCAGCATCCAACGTGAGGCCCAGCTGAATCCACGAATGCTACGCCCAGCTAGTCATGAATAGACACAGGGCAGCACCCGCATATCCCTCAGTCCCAGCCTTGCACCCCAGAGCTGTGCATCGTGTACTGCTCAGGACCCCAACACCCCCGAAGGGTGTCAACTCATTAAACATCCGTCGTTCCACCAAGGGGTGATGAACATGCCCCAGCCTTTAACGTGCGTAGAGATCCCCCGAACACTCCAGCCCAAAGCCAACTGGCCTAGATAAACAATGAAACCAGCGTATTAACCAGCGAGAGATTTTAAGTGAGAGAGGCATAAAAGTCAGCACTGGTTAGAAAAGAAAAGATTGTGGTTGTATCCTAACTCCTAAACGTTACCAAGCTGAATAAGATTTGAAAGCACAAAGGTCTCTCTCTCTCCCCAAAACTTTCCGCAGGCCATACTGACTGGGAGGCTTTCCAGCCAAGACCCCTTCCTCCCCCATCTCCTCCCACGCACACTTCAGTGATGGTTCTTTGTCTTTCACACACTCCTGCCACCATGTGTTGAGATGGGGAGGCCAGGATGTTGGGAAGCCATTGCCTCTTATTTTATACCCTCCTCCTTTCTGTGAGGATGACCTGCACCCTAGCAAGGGGAGGAGACAATCAGCCTGTGGTTTATGGGAGATTTGAAGCATCTTCCAGGTGAACTGTAAATCTTTTGTTCACACTGTCTTTCTACATGAGGGATGATCTGCAAATCTTTTGTTTACAGTCCCCGCTGCTGGCAAATGGTTGCTTCAATAGCTCATCGTTTTCTAACAGCTGTGGTCACTCCTCTGTTGACACTGGGAGCTAGTCTGTGGGCGTTCCCCAGACTGACAACATGTTTCAGTAACAAACATGTAGCACAAGTTGTACAATGCCGTAGCCAATACCGACGCACACATTTTAACAATTATGCTCAGCACATTATGAGTTTTCAACTGATCCCTCACAAGGAACACTTTGTACAAAATATATCAGAACCCTATAAAAGTGGTGAACATGGGGTGTAGGGTCTCACACACAGTCAGTGGTGCATGGTACCTTATAAGTGCAGCAATTACACCTATTAACGTCCTCTGAAAGGAGCAGGGCTTTTTGCTGCCCCAAGCGGCGGGGGAGGGGATGTGTGGGGCGGGGCAGGGAAGCCGCGATCACAATCGGTGGCACTTGGGCAGCTCAGCTGCGCCGCTTTCTTCTTCGGCGGCAATTTGGCGGCAGGTCCTTCCCTCTGAGAGGGACCGAGGGACCCGCTGCCGAAGAGCCCGACGTGCCGCCCCTTCCCCTTGGCCGCCCCAAGCACCTGCTTGCTGGGCTGCCCAAACTGCGACTGTGCAGACATTGTTGGTTGTTCTCAGGAGTAAAGTAACCCCAGGCTGAACCCCGCTCTCTCCGCACTCCCCCAGCAGGGCTGTGTCTTGCTAATTCTTCTCTTTGGGGATTTCCACAGGCTGATTCTGTCTTCTGCAGCTTGGTTTCCTGTTGCCTTTTACAGCATCCTGCGCCCACTTCCAGTTTCTCTCGGCAGGGCTCTGAAAACTGTGAATAGTTGAACCCAAATCACAGGGCAGAGCAAAAACTTTTGCTGCTCAACTTCTGAAGCTTCTTTTCTTCTTGGTGGGATCCTGCATGAACCCAGCCTTCCCAAAGCTTCATGGGATCAGGCCATCCCTGCGCAGGGCCCGGATTCTCTCCCCCACGTTACGAGTAGCCCCCATGCAACTTGTGTCCCAGGGCGTGTGGGTAAAGATGAAGCACACTGCTCACAGATACAGTGTGTGTGTGGGGGGGAGATTTTAATGCTATAGAAGATCAAAATGATGCACAGCCCTAGTTTAGGTTTTCGAAAGTCTCATCAGTTTAGTGTCTGTTTTGTAAACTCAGCATTGGCTGGGCTCTTCGTCCCATTTTATCTGCCCACCCAAAGCTCATGGGGGCCGGTGCTGGATGTGCTTTTTCTGGGTTTGGCCTCTCTGTACCCAGTGCTGACGTGCTGCCTGCACTCTCCAGAAGGAGCTGGCCGCAGCACTATGAAATCTGCAGTTATGATCACAGATCCTCTGAAGTGAGCTGCCTGCTGCCGCATCCAGGCGATAAATTACAGGTGCCAGACAAAGCTGGTCCCCCTCAGACAGACTGAGTTTTGCTGACTGACCCGTAAAGGAAAGCGTTTGCTCTGTTGAACAAGCACTGTGCCGCACCCCCGTGGGTAGATGAGCAGTGCCCCGGAATGCAAGGGGTCAAACTTGGGAAGGGAGGAAAATAACTGGTTACATTCTGAAGTGATCAGCAGCCTTGGGCTAAGCCAGGACCCTTGTTACCCCATGGCCTGATGCATCTAAACGCTGTGACAGGGTCTCTGGATGCTGCAGTGCTCAGGGGTAGCAGGTTGGAAATCCCTCAGCTGCTTCAGTCATGTTTTCCTGAATTCAGGATGAAGGGGGGAATGGGGAGATGCTTTTTTAGTGGAAACTTAGAGGCTGGAGCACAGTTCTGCAGCAAGGCAAGGGCAGGGGCTGGAGTCTGTGATTATAGAAGCAGGGGATACACAGGGACCTGGTCATAGCCGTGGTAACCTTGGAGAATTTTTTTGTCTGGGTGGGGGAGGAGTTGAGATTAATGGGAGCAGGATCTGGCCCAATATTTGTACAGAGCACAAGTTAATACAATCCTTGTGCCATGGGACCTGGCATCTGTGAAGCCACTTAGAATCCTAGAATATTAGGGTTGGAAGGGACCTCAGGAGGTCATCTAGCCCAACCCCCTGCTCAAAGCAGGACCAACCCCAACTAAATCATCCCAGCCAGGGCTTTGTCGAGCTGGGTCTTAAAAACCTCTAAGGAAGGAGATTCCTCCACCTCCCTAACACCCATTCCAGTGCTTCACCGCCCTCCTAGTGAAATAGTGTTTCTTAATATCCAACCTAGACCTTCCCCACTACAACTTGAGACCATTGCTCCTTGTTCTGTGATCTGCCACCATTGAGAACAACCAAGCTCCATCCTCAAACACTGAAGTAGCAGAAATCTTTCTGGTTAGGATGCCGAAAGAATGGGATGGTGAATAATAGAAAAAAATTATAATGCTCCTATATACATCCATGCTGCAGCCTCATCTGGAATATCAATTTCAGTCTGGATCACCTGCTCTGAAAAAGAATATTGTGGGGTTCAGAGAACAGCGATGAGGGAGATCAAGGTCATTGAAAAATTGTACTAAGAAGAGAAATGGAGAAGACTGGGATTGTTTACCTGAGAAAGGTGATTTGAACAGGAGAGGACATGTAAAATACTAACTGGTCTAGAGAAGGTAGATTGGAAAGTTCTGTTCTCTCTGTCATGCAACAAAAGAACAAGGAGAGATTCAACTCAATTAGAATTTGGGAAATTCAAACTGATAAAAGGAAATACTATAACATAATGTGTGATTAAACAGTGGAACTCACTGCCACAAGAAATCAGTGCGAGCAAGAGCACAGAAAGATTCAAAAAAGGACTGTGTATTTATAGGGACATCAAGAATAGCCAGAGTTATCAGAATTGTATTAAAACACTTTGGAAGTGCATAGCCTTAGCCTCGGGTATAAGACAATCTAACTACTAGAGCAGCATGTGTAAAACAATTAACAAAACCAGTTATAAAAACATGGTCCTTATAGAGGCTTCAATCCTGCAAACGCTTAAGCGTGTGGTTAACTGTGCGCTGGTTGACTTCAGCAAGGGGGCCGTCTGAACCCACGGAACAGCAATTCCCAGCAGATGTTTCCATTTCCTCTTTGACTGACAAGCAGCTGAACCAATTATAGGGAAGAGTTTTTGGCTCGTCTTCTGAGCATCTTCACTTCAAGGGTTCCATGAACCTCTAAAGTGATTGCTAGGTAGCACAATGCGGAATCTTTAGGTGACAGAAATGTTCATCTCCTGTTTTCCTATGGCTCAGATGCCACTGAGACTGCCTAAGCCATCAGCGATCACCGGGTTCTGCTGCCTCAAAGAGGGGTGTCAGGGAGGAGTCTTTTTAATATGAACACCCGTGAACTCCCTTTCCAATTATCCAGCATCCCCTCCACTCCCTTCCATTCAGATCAAGGTTTATTTGCAGGTGCAGAATCTGGCAGGCAGGATGCTCAACACGGTGTTGGGGGGAACGCCTGGGTACCAGGTGTCTGAGAGCTCCATCTCCAGGTGTACGCTGTAACAGCTGATCCTCATATTGTCCGACTGACAGCAGCTGTGGGGAAAAATCAGACTCAGTAAGTTAGAACCTAAAGAATACTCCTGCAGTACGTGCATCACACTTGTCCAAGTGCTGCACTAGCTCCGTGCATGCCAGCCAGAAATAAACAGGGCACGTTGGACAGACACAGCGATAGGAAATGATCATCGGTGCTGTGAAAGGGAGACCTGAGAGGTAAAGGCCTTCAGGAACCGAAACTCTGTGCTTCTAATTCTGAGATGCCCGGATTTAATGTTCGACACAAACTAGAACGGACAGGCCAAGAAAACAGTCCCAGCCGGGTCTGAAACAGCTTCTCAATTTCAACGCACTGGGACGGGGAAGTTGCCCAGAAGGAAAAGGCAGAAGGACCTCGTGTGTAACTAACGCTCTGTGGCTGACTCTGCACAGTGACTGCATTGCAGACATTTCACTCACCCCTCTTTTCTGAGATCACGCACTCTGTAATAATAATCACAGCCAAGATTATAACAAGGGCCCCAAGAATCATCCGGATGACGAAAACAACGTGGGAGGCATTTCTCCTTTTATCTGAAATCAAGAAAAACCTGTCAGTGTGGGATGCAGGGATCGAGAGGGACAGATTTGCCTCTAAAGGAGGGACAGAGACTGATAGATAAATAAACGGACGGCAGAGACAGCTTAAAGATGAAAAACTGTTTCTCCCCCGCACCTTAATATTCCATCCCCTTCTGTGTCACAGGCAGTTTCCTTGGCCTCCCTTTTTGCCAGCAGGTTCCTCTTCCTATGCCAGCTGCTGGGACCTGTGGGGTCATCGGGCTGGGCTCAGCCCTCTGCCTAGGGGAACCTTCCCATGAGGCCAGCCAGCCCGCTGACTCTGCCGCAGGAGTAGGGAATCCCTAGCAGAGCAAGACACTAGAGACCTGGATAGAGCCCTTACCGAGAGCAATGTTCCCCTAACTGACCCCATCTATGGGTTCCATCCTAGACTCACAAAAACTCTCCCAAAACCCCTCATCCCAAGGGGAAATGGCTTCATTAACCCTGCACCTGCCAATCCAAAAGGATAACTGTGACTCTATGCCTAGGCGAGGGGGATGGATTTGTTACTGGGCAGGGACTGGCTCAGTAGGGGAGGAAGGAAACCAGAACCCCTATAAGGGTTATATTTCTTAACATAACAATAGAATAACAGGGGGATTCTGAATGTACAAATTGTCTAAAGCTCCTTGCCAGTGGTCGCCATTACAAAAACAGCATTTACCCCATTCAGCAGAAGCAGTGTTGAGATGCCGCACTACTTCCCGATGCTTGGAACTGGCACCAGATTTCAGCACTGACTAGAACCTTCACCTCCTCCACAAAACAATAATTCTGTTGACAACTGCTGCTGTTCCGTGGGCTCCTTCCCAGGTAGTCCCTTCCTCTTCACGCGTATCTCAGGGCTGAAGTTACTTACTCCTCTGGTCCCACCTTCACCACTCCTTTTGTGGGGCCTGGTACACACACTCACCCACCTTGTCTCTCTAATATCCAGGGACCCACACAGCTACAACAACACTCCATAATTTGCACACAACCTATCTCTGAGATAACACTGCGTCTCCCTGTCCTAGACTAGGAAGTAGCTGTGGGGTTTCAGTTACCATGTGGGAAGTGTGAGTCAGTGGCGACCACAGTGTATTATCCTGACAATGCAGATCAGAGAAGATAATGCTGCTGTTTACCATGGATCGTCACTCTCGTTCCATTCCCACGGCCATTTTTACCAAAGTCACATCTGTAGAACCCAGAATCATTCATGCTGACTTTAGTCAAGTTCAGAGAAGCCAGGCCCGCTGAAAAATCTAGAATTGTCGTGACTGAGCCTGTTCCGTTTTTCAGCTCTTGCTCGTGTCCATCAGTCCCGTTTTTATACCATTTAACAGAGTACTTGGCGCTGGGTTTCTCCAGGGCCCTGAATCTACATTCTATGGTCAGCTGTTTCCCTTCCTCTTCATTGACAAAGGCAGGGCTCTGAGTCACCAGCAGGTCAACAGCTGCAGAAAGAGAGAAACACAAGAGACTTCACCTTGCTGCAGAAATATGTCAATCAGCTGAAGTATTTAAAGAAGGTTGTTTTGTTCCCACCCCCCACCCCCCAGCATTTCAGGCCCCTTTGTAAAGCTTGGCCATTAAAATATCCCCTGTGGGTGTTAAGCAGTTAACTGATGCTCTCTGGTTTCTGTGTTTCCCAGAAACAATTCTGGCCATTGACTAAAAGCAGGAACATTACAGCTTCCTAAACATCATCTTCAAACATCTCTTCATATGAAGCCTTTTGATACAGAGCCGTAGGCAGGACCCCACGGAAGATGAGGCAAAGTGCCATAGCAGGCTCTGTATGTGCTGTAGAATTCGACCAGCCATCTGCTGGGATGAGGCTTTTGATGATGTCTCTCCTTCATAGCACTGAACAGACCTGACCTAAACTGGTTCTAGTTGCTTACCCTGAACCTTTGGGAGGATTGGATCAGTTCAGACAAGAAACCTTCACACTTGATCTAAGGCCTGTTCTTCCCGAGAAGCCCTTCCCACTTTTCCTGCTACCCAACAAAATTCATCATTCAGTCTGACAGTCTCTGCTGGTCCCTTGGGATCAGCTGCTGACTTGGGGTTTCTCTGGAGTTAGAGGTGTGCAATGTGCCCCATGGCAAACTGATATGGCAAAGCCCCTCAGAGCATGAGAACATGGGCAGGGCAGGGAAAGGAGGGATGTGGAGGAAAGAGAGGAAAAAGACAGGTGTGTATGTGAGGATCCAGATGGGAGGAGAGATTTAGAAAGGGAGGTATCGCCAAACCCATCCCAAGAGATTAGCCAAGGGAGCTGAGTGGACTTGGAGAAAGGGAAGAAGGAAGAGGACTAAGGGTATGTTGACACAGCAAAGAAAAACCCGCAGCTGGCCCATGCCAGCCAACTCAGGCCCTCGGGGCTGTGGCTGGGGGTTGGTTTCATTGCTGTGTAGACTTCTCAGCTCAAGCTGTGGTCCAGGCTCTAGGGCCTGCAGGGTGGGAGGGCAGTGAAGGGGAACTATAAACTGCAGAGACTGAAGGCAACCTCATAAAAGTTCAGATCAGTTTGGATAATACTCAGATGAGCATCCAGAGTGTGAAGGAATACGTCCAATCTTTCGAGCTTTGTCCCTCTCTCCTGAGCTCGCATCTCACGTGCTCTCAAAAGGAGAAAAACCTACCATAATGTTAATGGTGTTATCTATGGTTATGGGGACACTCAGAGAAATTTGTGGATTCCTGTGTTAGGCACTTAGATGTCAGTGAGAGGTAAACTCGAGCTCGATATAGTCATTGAGGAGCGTTAGAGCACAAGGGGGCGAATGGCAATGAGGAAATCAAAACTGGCTGATGTTGGAAAGATGCTGGAGGACAGTTACTGAGCCTGGAGTGCGGGATGGGATTCAGGTCCTTGGATCTCTGAGGTTTGCGCACTCTGTCAGCTGCTCCAGTAGAACAGAGGAGACAAAGGAACTACGCATTGAGACCCCAACTCCATTTCTCTTGTTTTAGAGTTACAGACAAATTGTCCTCAGACCGATGTGTCTGGAAACAAACTCAAATTCGTATGTACAAACAAATCATCTCATTTCTATTCATGGATTAAACCTGCCCTATGCTGGCATTGCCAGCTGTGACTCAGAACTATCACGGGTGAATACTGGCATGCTGGGCATCATAGCATTCACCAGGCACACCCTGATCTTGTGCTAGGTGCTGTACATACACGTAGAGAGTCAGTCCCTGCCCCAAGGAGTTTAAAGTCTAAATAGACAAGACAGAGAAGCTGGGAGAGGAAATATTATCTCCATTTTACAGATGGAGGCACAGGGAGACTAAATGACTTGCCTCAGGTCATACAGGCAGTCTGTGACAGTGAGAAATAAAACGAAAACCTAATTTGTAGTCTCCTGCTCTAACCACTATCATATACTGCCTTTCTGCACTGCCTCTGCTATACCCGTCTGCAACAGGACGCCTGCCCCATGGGCTGGAGAGCCTGGGCTGAGCCAACCCCGATTACAGGATAAGTCCCACCGGAGAGGAATCACCCACTTCCAGTACAAAAGAAGCAGGAAGCTGCTGAGAAGGGAGCAAGCCCGGGAAATTGTGACCATGTGTGTGGACACTGCAGCGAGTGAGACGGGTCCTGCAGGGTTCTGAGCCAGCAGGGGAGAAGCTGAAGGAGCTGGAGAAAGTAAGGAAATTTCTCTAGACAGGGTGGCCTGGGAGAGACCCTGGCCAAGCCCAGTGGGAAAGGCCTGGGGAGGGGGACAAACACCAGGTAGGAGGTACTGGGAAGCAGGAAGACAGACCCTCGGGGAGGTAGGGCTGTGCCCAGCTGAAACTGGGATGAAGACTGGGTGAGTTTGTGTTCTGTTTTTGAAAGAGTCTGTGTTGTTTTGGATTATCTGGAGCGAGACGCTGCACTGGGGCCTGGAGGGCCAAGATGCCCCTGGGGACTCGATTTACTGGACTGCAGGAAGTGATGGTTTGAACGACCTTTAAACTGAGTGAGCTGTTAAAGGGCCCTGAAGAGGGGGAAACGGGCAAGGTGCTGAAAAGTGGCCTCTGGCCACAAGTTGGTGCTTGAGAACCGCTCATGTTACACTCCCCTGTTCTCAGTCGCAGGCTGTCAATTGCAAATCTGCCACTTGCACCAAAAATCATCAGAACAACACACGCAATATGTATCACCGCTCCGCTTTCCCAGCAGCACGTGCTCACCCTGTTGCCGGCAGGGAGAACGGTGAGCTCAGACGCAGCAATCGGCATTAGAAATGTTGGGTCTATCGTGGGGTTTTCAAATGTGCTTTTCCTCTTTACTTGGCAGATGGGAATGACCCTGTAGAGCTAGAACCAGCTCGGTGGACGGCCGTCGGGAGTTACAGCAGAACCTCTCTGTACGTATTGCCGTGCCCGCATATTGCAGATCCCCCTAGGCACAGAATCCTAGAGCCACAGGGTTAGACGAGACCACAAGGGTCAGCTGGTCATCCCCGCCCCCCCCCCCCCCGCCCAGATACAGGATTTGTTGTGTCTAAACCAGGGGGTCTCAAACTTCATTGCACCACAACCCCCTTCTGACAACAAAAGTTACTACACGACCCCAGGAGGGGGGACTGAAGCCTGAGCCTGTCCGAGCCCCACTGGCCCAGGTGTAGGGGGGAAGCCAAACCCAAGGGCTTCAGCCCCAGGCAGAGGGTCCATAACCTGAGCCCTGCTGCCCAGGACTGAAGCCCTCGGGTTTTGGCCCCAGGCGGTGGGTCTCGGGCTTCGGCTTTAGCCCCAGGCCCCAGCAGGTCTAAGCCAGCCCTAGAGACCCCATTAAAATGGGGTTGTGACCCACTTTGGGGTCCTGTCCCACAGTTTGAGAACTGCTAAACCATCCAAGACAGATGCTCTTCAGCCTCCTTTTGAAACCCTCCAGTGAAGGAGCTTCCACAACCTCCCCAGGTGTCTGTTCCATTCTCACAGTTCGGAAGTTTTTCCTGCGATTTAATCTAAATCTGCTGTGCTGCAGTTTGAACCCATTGCCCCTTGTGCTGCCCTCTGGGGCAAGAGAACCACTTTTCTCCATCTTCTTTATGGCAGCCTTTCAAGGATTTGAAGAGCACCATCGTGTCCCCCACCTTAATCTTCTCTTTTCCAAACTACACATACTCAGCCATTGCTCATATGGCTGCATTCCATCCCTTCGATCATCTTTGTCGCTCACCTGTGGATCATCTCCAGCTTTTCTACGTACTTTCCATACAGGGATGTGTTCTATGATGGATGAACATGTTCTCACAGAATATGAAGCAACTCTTTAGCCATAACATCGGTTTAGCTCCAGGTGCAGATGGACATTGGGGGCTGCTTCTTATCCCATCCAGTGCAGTTGTGGTGTGGTGCTGAGTTAGGTTCATCACCCTCCTTAACGTTCTTATGACAGGCCAAGTCCTGCGAGGTTCTGAACACCCCTCTCCAGGGGCATTTGGGGGAAATTTTCAAAAGTGCCTATGTGACTTAGGAGCCTAAGTCCTGTTAGCAAAAGTGACTGATTTCAATGGCAGTTAGGTGCTGAGATGCTTTTGAAAATCCCAATTACAAATTTTGATGCCTAAACGCCTTTAGAAATCTGGCCCTGAGTGCCTAAGTCCCCTCTGAAAATTGGAGGCCCCTAAATCACTGAGGTACTGTGAACTATGTTACCTTCAGTTGCTCACAGGCTGGAGCCCATGTTTTATGGGTTCTATACTGTACACACTTGAGAATTCAGACCCGCTTTGGCCAGCAACAGTCATTCATTCTCTGTCCTTTAGGCTGCCAATCACTGTCTCTCGCACCATGAAGATCAGATAGGAAAATACTGGTAACTTACGAGTGATGGTCACTTGGGTTCCGGCTCCAGACGCAGACCAGTTCCTAGCTGTGCTCCCCACCTCACACACGTAGGTTCCTGTATCGGTTACATTCACGTTCTTCAGAGTGAACGAAGCAAAACCCTTTTCCAAATCCAGGGCTGCTGAGCCCCCGCCTCTTTCGCTCATCAGCTCCTTTTTCGTTGCTCCAGTTCCATTATGTTTATACCATTTCACATACAAGGTCCTGTGGTTTTTCAATTCCGTGAATCTACACTCCATGGTGAGAACTGACCCTTCTGATTCATGGATATTGGCTGGGGTCTGATTCACCATCAGCTTGGGAAGTTCTGCAGGAGAGAAACAGATGATTGCACCTTGATGCAGGAGAATTTCAGTGGCAATGGCTGGTGACTGAGATGTATTAAAAGAAATGTCTCCCCCTCCAGTATTTTGTGTTCTTTTCCCAGCCTGGCCATTTATAGACTCATAGACTTTAAGGTCAGAAGGGACCATTATGATCATCTAGTCTGACCTCCTGCACAACGCAGGCCACAGAACCTCACCCATCCACTTCTGTTATAAACCCCTAGCCTATGTCTGAGTTATTGAAGTCCCCAAATTGCGGTTTGAAGACCTCAAGCTGCAGAGAGTCCTCCAGCAAGTGACCCGTGCCCCATGCTGCAGAGGAAGGCGTTAAAGTGAAGAAGTTAAAGTGATGCTTTCAATTAGTTCTGTTCATAGCTTTATGATGCCTGGCAAGACCAGCAAGCCACCCCCAACCTCAAATGGTCAGTCTGGAGAAGTTGACTCCTTAAGTGAACCGAATCTGACATAAGAAGCAGCCCCAGGTTTTACCCATCCACAAATCAGACGTGAATTCATGTCTAACTACTCTGTTATCTCTCACAAATTCCAGATTCCAGGCATGCAGGCAAGCATTGAACGTACCAATGGGTTTGCGTGCAACATGGGCAAGCAAATGTTTAGAGACTAATTTGAGGTCATGTGAAACATTTGGCTGTAAAGAATCTAAAATGGAAACATTGTTCCCCTTTAATACCATCCTAAACGGCTCTATCTTGCAAGGAGTTTAGCGCTTCTGGGCAGGCGTGGAGCACCCTCAGCTCCCACTAAAGGTGGAACTGAAGACACTCAACACCTTCCAGGAGATATGTGTTCTTGTTCTCACTCGCTCGCCCCCATTCCCCCAAGAAGATCAGGTAGGAAATTCCAGCACTTACTCTCGATGGTCACTTGGGTTCCTGTTCCATTCCCAGAGAGGTTCCTTGCTGTGATCCCCACCTCACACACGTAGGTTCCTGTATTAGATGAATTCACATTCTTCAAAGTGAGAGAGGCAAACCCATTGTCCAAATGCAGGGTTGTGATCACCTCGCTCTCCTTCACCAGCTCTTGCTTTAGTCCCTCGGTCCCATAGTTATACCATCGCACATACATGGTGCTGTGGTTATTGACTGTCTTGAATGTACAATTCATGGTGAGTTCTGAGCCTTCCTAATCACTGACACTGGTTGGGGTTTGATTCACCATCAGGTCGGTAATTTCTGCAGAAAGACAAACACAGATGATGGCACCTTCATTGAGAAACAGTTCCATGTGCCACCAGACAAGGGCACATGTACAAAATGAATCTCTCCAGTCCTGCCATTTAGTTTCCCCTGCTTGTTAAGAGTTTAATCTGATGTTCTTTCATTTGGCCCCATATCGAGCTGTATTGTGAATGTCAAGACTTTTCTGCTCTGTTTAGTGAGCAGGTAACCCCAGAAGCTTCGGTTTAGACAAACCCCCTCCAGCAATGTGACTTCCTATCTGAACCCTGTGTTCGCCAGACACGCCTGCCAAATTCCTTACCTTCAAAACCTTCTTGAGACCTATTTCCCTCCACCAGCCTAACACAGGGCAAGAGAGAGGGTGGCCAATTCTTCATTACAGAAAAATGGGATTCACTGAAGGACGTGGAATGGGCAGTTCTGAGAAGTGATGCACTTCCGCTGGCAATGGCAGGGGAGTGAGGATCAGGTGCAACCGTTGTTCTGTGCAGGACTGTGCTTACAGCGTAGCGAGAGAGTGTCAGCAAGTCTTTAGCACTGGTTTTACTGCTGGAAACTTCAGCAGATCCAGAGCTAGACGGCAGCTGAACAGGAGTTTTGAGGATCTCCATGGCACCCAGATGTTGGATTTAAGGGCCTAAAGCCCTGTGTGGATTTAGTCCTTTAATCGCTCTATGTCTCACTTCCCAATCTACTGTTAGGATGTCTGCCCGATCACCCCCCTTTTGTCTCTCTTGTCTGTTTAGAGTGTAAATTCTTTCCCATACGGGATATCATCAAACAACCGTAACTTTAGCGCCCTCATGGCCAAGATGGAGTCTGCTCTGCAGGCAGCTCTGGCCAAGAGACAGCACGCACAGGAACGCAGCAGGAGAAATCCCTTTCACCCCAGGGGCACCTGTTCCAAACCCCCCAGAGTGAACACACCCACCCACAGGAAAAGTACAATGGATATAACAAGGGAGAGATTTATTTACAGAGGGATGGGAGGAGAAATACAACAAGGGGAAATATAGGAGAGGGTAAAACAGGGCTGCATACGAGCCAAGGCCCCACGGGCCAGTGGTGAGTCTTGGGTGCTCCTGGTTGTCTTCTGCGCCAGTGAACTCTCCCCAGCAAACCCCTCCAGTGCCTCTTCTGCCGCTCTCTGCAAAGCCCCACAGAGCGACCCGACCCCCTCCCCACTGAACTAGCTACAGCCTCCCTCCTTGTTCCCAGTGCAGAGTCACAAGCCCCAGTACTCTCAGCCCCATGCAGCGCTGGGCAGCCGTGATCCTGGGTCCAGCTCCGGCCTGTATTTACCATCGATGGTCACTTGGGTTCCAGTCCCAGGAGATGTCCCATTTTTGCTCCCAACCCCACATACGTAGGTTCCAGAATCAGTGACGTCGGCTTTCTTCACAGTGAGGGAAAGAGACCTCTTTTCTCTATCTGTTGATAATATGATTCGATCTGTTCCATTGTTCACCTTAGCTGTTACATTGTTTCTGGTTTTATTCCATTCAGCAAACCACTTGAATGAATTATTGCTTGCGTAGAATGTACACTCGATGGTGAACTCTGACCCTTCCATTGCACGGATAGAAGGGGGTCTCTGATTCACCACAATGACAGCAGCTGTATTTTCTGCGGCTCCTGAAACACAAAGTTCAGCGTCACTATATGAAATTCTTGCAACAGGAGGAAGAATTAAATCAAACCAAATTGTTTGCAAATGATCCACTGCAGAATGTTTCCATTTCTCTACAAGGAAGCCAAGTGCACGAACAGGAACTCCCTGCTGCAGGTCATGGTATGAAGTTCAGAGCGGTGAGTGGGGAGGGCTCAGACTGGGCAGTTTGCACAGGCCCTGCTGGCACTGTTAGCTGGCCTGCCCCACTGGCTCCAGCCTGCCGTACGGGCTCCATGGGGCCTCTCCCTAAGTGCCAGCCAGAGAGCTCTGGGTGACTCCTAGGGGTCTAGAGAGGAGCCCAGATGCAGGGAATTGGGCCTGCAGGCCCCAAGGTGGAGTGTTTGCTCCAGGGAAGCAAATCTCAACAGCAATGGGCCAACCAAAGACTTGGGGATGGGGGTCAAAGAAGGGAGACAGAGATGGGAGACAGGAGACAAAAGGAAGATGGATGGGGAGAAGACTGAGGGAAAGAGAGAGCTGGGAGTGGAAAAGAGAGGATGGGAGAGAGAAAGTGACTGTGTGCAAAGCAGGGGAGAGGGATAGAAAGATGTAGGGGGTCTAAGGAAGGGGAAGTAGAATAGACAAGAAAATGTGAGGAAAGTACGAGATGGAAGGAAAAGACAATGATCATCGTTGTTGTTATTTATACTTATTCCCATTGCACCTCGAGTCCTCAGCCACTAGTCCAGCCCCGTTGTGTCAGGCCCGGTACGTACTGTCAGAGCCAGTCCCTGCCCTGAGGAGCTCACTGGCTCAGAGTGGGAGAAGAACAAGAGATGCTGTAGAGGGGGAGTTTCCTTATTCCCTAGGCACAGGGGCCCCACCAGTCTCTTCCCAGTAGGGGGGGCTGAGATGGGCCAGACAGAAAATTGGGGGGCTGAGCCCCCCATTGCCACAAGGCCCCACCCCTCTTTGTAGCCCCTCTCCATGGCCAAGTCGTAGGCCGGGACTGGGCAGTGAAGGTGTTGGCTGCTGACAGCCAGTAAGAGCTGCCCTGGCAGGGGAACCTGGCTCCAGGGCCGGCAGATCCCTCAGGGAGCAGCAACCACAGGGGTGGGGCCCAGGAGCCTGGCCTGGAGTGGGTCAGTCTGGTCTGCTGTGGGGAGCCCTGGATCTACCACCTGCCCTGGGTGCTGCGCCCTGGCGTGTGGGGACAGGGATCAGGGGCTGTTCTCGGGCACCCCAGTCCTCTGCCCAGGTGTATTTCTCCGCTGCTGGCAGAGCTGGGAGCCCTCCCAGCAGCCTCTGCTCTCTCCATTCTGCCTTCAGAGCTGGGCAGCTGGAGAGTGGCAGCTGCTACAACAGGGCTAAGGCAAACTTTGGGGTGGTTATAGCCTCTGCAAGCGCTGCCCCAGCCTGTGCACTAGACCACACTGCCTGCCCCCAATATTATTATTATTTATTATTAAGCAGTGCTGCGAACCAGCACAACACTCTACAGAAGAAATAGCAGGATGATGTATTTCTGTCTTACAGAGCTGATGAAATACCTTCTATTCCATCAGTAACTAGGCAGGATGTAAACTAGCAATGTTACAGGTAAACTTTTTTTATTCTGCAGGACTGGATAACTTGCACCCAAAAGCATATAAACGAATTGCCCAAGGAGCTTGCTGAACCATTTCGTTTTTAATAACTCTTGGCACAATGGAGATGTTCCAGGAACAGGAACAAAAGCTAATGTTGTGCCAGTATTTTAAAAGGGTAAACGGGTGACCTGGAAAACTATCAGCTGGTTAGTCTGACTTTAATCCCAGACAAACAAACCTGATATATTTTTTGATGATGAATTTGGTTGATGAAGGTAACTGTCGACATGATACACTTAGGGCTTGTACACACTACCACTTATATTGGTATAACTTATGTTGCTCGAGGTGACTAAGCCACCCCCTGGAGCGATGCAAGTTACACCGACTTAAGCACCGGTGTGGACAGCGCTATGTCAGGGGAAGAGCTTCTCGCACAGACACAGCTGCTGCCTCTCATGGAGGTGTATTTATTGTGCCAATGGGAGAGCGCTCTCCCGTCGGCATAGAGCATCTTCACCACACACGCTACACTGGTGCAGCAACGTCTAGTGTAGACTAACCCTTAGACTTCTCTAAGGCCTCTGATATTCTGATTTTGTATGGTGCTGTTTCTTAATCAACATAGAATATAGACTTGTAGGACTGGAAAGGACCTAGTCCAGTCCCCTGCTCTCATGGCAGGGCTAAGTACATCTGTATTGAATGGTATAGAATCATCGAAGCGTAGGGCTGGAAGGGACTTCAATAGAATAGGTCACCTACTCCAGTGCTCTGCCCTCAAGGAAGGACTAAGTAATAACCAGCCCAGCCCTGGCAGGTGCTTGTCCAACCTGCTCTTAAAAATCTCCAGTGATGGAGATTCCACAACCTCCCTAGGCAACTTATCCCAGTGCTTAACCACCCTGACAGTTAGGAACTTTTTCCTAATATCCAACCTAAACCGCCCTTGCTGCAATTTAAGCCCATTGCTTCTTGTTCTATCCTTAGAGGTTAAGGAGAACAATTTTTCTCCCTCCTCCTTGTAACAACCTTTTATGTACTAGAAAACTGTTATGTGTCCCCCCCTCAGTCTTCTCTTGTCCAAACTAAACAAACCCAATATTTTCAATCTTCCCTCATAGGTCATGTTTTCTAGACCTTTAATCATTTTTTGTTGCTCTTCTCTGGACATTCTCCAATTTGTCCACATCTTTCCTGAAATGTGGCACCCAGAACTGGACACAATGCTCCAGTTGAGGCCTAATCAGCTCGGAGTAGAGCAGAAGAATGACTTCTCGTGTCTTGCTTACAACACTCCTGCTAATGCGTTCCGGAATATTTGCGCTTTTTTTTTTTTTTGCAACAGTGTTACACTGTTGACTCACGTTTAGTCTGTAATCCACTATGACCCCCAGATCTCTTTCTGCAGTGCTCCTTCCTAGGCAGTCATTTCCCATTTTGTATGTGTGCAACTGATTGTTTCTTCCATATGTCCTTGCTGAATTTCATCCTATTTCTCCAGTTTGTCCACATCAGTTTGAATTTTGATCCTATTCTCCAAAGCACGTGCAACCCCTCCGAGCTTGGTTTCATCTGCAAACTGTATAAGTGTACTCTCTATGCCATTATTTAAATCATTGTTGAAAATATTGAACAGAACTGATCCCTGTGGGACCCCACTCGATATGGTCTTGCACCTTGACTATGAACCACTAATAATAACTACTCTCTGGGAATCTTGCATCCGACAAAGTGGGTATTCACCCACAAAATCTCATGCTCCAATACGTCTGTTAGTCTATCAGGTGCCACAGGACTCTTTGCTGCTTTTACAGATCCAGACTAACACGGCTACCCCTCTGATACTCTCTTGGAACGGTTTTCCAATCAGTGATGCACCCGCCTTCTAGTACCTTCATCTAGGTTGTATTTCCCTAGTTTGTTTATGAGAAGGTCATGTGAGACAATATCAAAAGCCTTACTAAGTCCAGATATACCACATCTACTGCTTCTCCCCTATTCACAAGTCTTGCTAACCTGTCAAAGAAAGCTATTAGGTTGGTTTGACATGATTTGTTCTTGGCAAATCCATGCTGACTGTTACTTATCACCTTATTATCTTCTAGGTATTTGCAAATTGATTGCTTAATTATTTGCTTCATTATCTTTCTGGGAACTGAAGTTAAGCTGACTGGCCTGTAATTCCATGAGTTGTCCTTATTTCCCTTTTTATAGATGGGCACTAGATTTGCCCTTTTCCAGACCTCTGGAATCCCTCCCCTCTTCCACGACTTTTTGAAGATAATCGCCAATGGCTCAGATACCTCCCCAGTCAGGTCCTTGAGTATTCTAGGATGTATTTCATCAGACCCTGGTGAGTTGGAGACATCTAACTTATCTAAGTAATTTTTAACTTGTTCTTTCCCTATTTTAGTCTCAGATCCTTCCTCATTTTCACGGGCATTCACTTTGTGAGATGTCCAATCAACACTAACCTTTTTGGTGAAAACTGAAACAAAAAAGTCATTTAGCACTTCTGCCAATTCCACACTTTTTTTGTTACTGTTCCCTCCCACCCACCCCCCAACCCCCGCCCCATTGAATAACGGGCCTACCCTGTCCTTGATCATCTTCTTGCTTCTAATGTGATTTAGCTCAAAGAAGTTCTGGGCATGATGCAGGAATTACTAAGCGAGATTCTGTGTCCTGTGTTATGTAGAAGGTCAGTGTAGATGTTCATACTGATCCCTGCCAGGCCTTAAAATCTATGAAAGCCAGAAACACAGGCCATTATTTTGCTGCACCTTGTGCAGTCAATTATACTGTGCAAAGTGTGTGTAAAATAAAGCAATTCTGCTTTCTTTCCTTTGCACAGGTGCAAGTGATGACAGAAGATGCAGGCGGAGGAGGGAAGGGGCGGTCAGGAGCACAGTCTTAAAGAGAGACCATCCATTTTCACTAGCATGTTAGACTCAAGGTTCTTTTCTCCTTCCATTACCAGCCTCTGCTTCTACAGGGAATCAGATGTCAAGTCCACTAAGAGACTGTAAGTCATATCCAAAATATCTAGAGTTCAGAGTTTACCTGCCATCCCTATAGTGTCAAGAGATTCACTGCACAACTGTCCTCCTGCTCTGCAGATTCAGCTGTGCAGTCTTCCCTCTGAACCAGAGATGCAGACTGTTTACTCAAAGAATCAAGATGGAGACAGTCCTGTCCCAACACCATTGTCGCCCCGACAAGCTGGTTAAGCTTATAGGGCTGTTTAAACTCCCTAACAATTTTTATTCCACCTGAAATCTCCTCAAAGCTCCCCACCACGGATTTTTTCAAAGCAAATTCAGTGGATTCATCTTCATTTGAAACATTGTGGCCACTAGGCACCAACACACTTTCCTCAAAAGAGAGACTGTTTACTATTAACAATGGCCCATTAAGAGTCCATGGAAACAATTCCTTTTTGCCCCTACTGGGCACAGCTACTGGCTTTTTACAGACTTCAAAGACTTGTTCTGTCCGCTCTACAACCAGAAAAGAGCTGGAGAAACAGTCCCCTTTAACAGACAAATGGCTTGGGATAGCCTTTCCCTTGTCCCAGCACACATGGCTGTTCAGGGACCATTGCTTGGAGATTGGGGTAGCTCCCTTCACAGGCAAGTCATTACCCTTAACATACACAGGAACATTTCCTTCACTGTCACAGTTCTCCACACTGGTAACAGGTAAGGTCCAGGGATACTCACATTCCACTAACCTGGCCTTCCCAGACTGTCCAGTTAGACAGAGTCCCAGCTGGAACCTTTAGGCCCGACTGGGAGGCAAATTGATAACAGTCAGAGCAGGGACACCTACAGTTAAGGATGCCGAAAGGTTTCCATTCTAACCCTTGACTTTTCAGTTGCTCAGAATTTTCCAAAATTTTTGCTTATTGGGCTATTGCTTATCTGTGCAAAGGGGAAATTTTGGGGAAAGATTAAGCCAAAACTAATTTTGATGATGAGAAATGTGAAGAAACACTTTTCCCAGCATAAAACAAAAATTCAGTGCAATGTTTTCTTTAAAAACCCTGAAGCCAAAACACTTTGAGATAAACTGCCTCTGCAGCTGGTAGCTCTGGGGGTGATATAAAGGACGCAGGGCTCCCAACCACAGCTGGAGCCCCGGGGCCTTTAAATTTTGATTTAAAGGGCCTGGGTATTTAAAGGCCCCGCCTCTTCCGGTTGAGGCCACACCCCCAGCTGAGGACTCTGGCGTACCGGTAAGTCCTTTAAGTTACTTTCACCCCTAGATCCAGACATTCCCAGTGCAGTCAGCAGGCCCCGGGAGGCACTTGCAGAGGAGAGACCTGGCCTGGACCATGCCTGTGCAGAGGAGTTCACCGGCCCCTGGCCTGGGCGGAGCAGGAGTAACTGATGGTGCCACAACACCACTCCCCTCCCAGGGCTTTCCCAGGGATACATCTGTGAATTCTCCCCTGGCAGGGTCAGCGGCAGGCCACCAGAGCTGCAGGAAGGCTCACCCCAGCTAATGGCGGCAAAGCACAGGAGTCGGGCGCCATTCCAGACACATCCCCAAGCCCTTGGTCTAGAGCAGAGTCCTCCGGCGCTGCCCTGGGGGTCAGAAAAACATGTCCATAAACCCCTCTGTGCTTCCCAGCAGGCAGCTCCAGGCATATTGGACACACTGAGCTGAACCAGACCCTGTTGGACACACCCGGCTGACACAGACACGATCTCTGATTAGTTCCTGTAGACCGGGGCTGTGAGACGCAGCGCGTGGGTGTAAAACACAGTGCAGAACCCTCTGGCATCTTCCCAACAGGGGCTGAGCCCAGCCTTGCCCAGAGATCTGGGGGAACGGAGGGGGGTGCTCTGAACCGGTTACGCTAGGGTGGTGGTGTGGCAAGGGCTGCAGTGCTGGCTGCTCCTCTCAGCCGGGTCTCAGCTTCCCAGGGGTGGCTGGCTGGCTCCCATCTCCACTTTCCCAACCAGTCCTCATGCTGGGGTTGCTGCTCTTCTCTTCCCAGTGACCCCACAAAGCCCGGCTGTCCCAGCCACCTGGCTGGAATTGGGGGGCCCAGGGAGCCATTGGCAGCATTCAGTAAAGTCATTAGTGTAGGAGCTCTGGAGGGACGGCAGAAAGGAAGGGAAGGGAAAGCGGGGAAGAGCCCCCCCCCCCCCCAAGCAGTTTTTAACCTTTAGCTCTGCTTCCCAGGTCAGGCTCTGGAGCTGATGTGCAGGGGATATTCATGGGTGTGCTGGGGGAGAGAGAGCCTCCCAGCCCAGGGGACTGGGTGAAAGCCCAATTGCACAGCAGTGGGAGTGGGGGCTCTCCTTCTCCGCTCAGGGCTGGGCAGTGGGGGGAGGGGGCTCTCCTTATCCGCTCAGGGCTGGGCTGGGGGGTAGGGGGTTCTCCCTGGGCAGCTCAGGGCTGGGTGTGGATGCATGAGGGGGCTCGCCTCAGCTCAGGGCTGGGCAGTGGGGGGAGGGGGCTCCCCTGACAGCTCAGCGCTGGGCAGTGGGGCTCTGCTGGTTGAAGCTGGGTGGTCTCATTTCAATTAATCTTGGTCAGTTGAGCACAGGACAGAACTCAACCCCCCTCACCACCTGGAGTTTCCTTCTGTGGGGGTCTGTGGGGCACTGTCAGGGCATCGTCCCTGTTGCCCATGCAGGGTCCTGCTCTGGGGGCCATTTGGGGTCTCTGTTCCTGGCACTGTCCCCTGTCCCCACACTCAGAGGCGTCTGGGGCGGAGGGTGGGGGCTGTTGCTAAGGAGCCAGCTTGTAGCTCTCCCTTGTGAGCAGCAGCTCCTCTGCCTGCCTCACTCCTCCCTAAACACTGCCCAGGTGAAGCCAGCCACGTCCCCGGGTAGAAGAAGGTGCTAGACCTACCATCTCCAGTGCGAGCTGCCAGCCTCCACTCTCCTCCCCTCTCGCTCAATCCCTGGACCAGAGACGACTTAATCCGTCCCTCTGCTTGGCTGTGTCTTGCAGCACTTCCTTCTCAGCGTGCAGAACCTCACTGCATCCCTTCCCTGTTCCTCCCCCCACACCGAGTCACAGCTTGAGGGGTCATTGGGCCAGAGAGAGCGTGACTGTGAAGCCTGGTGGGTAGGGACTGACCTGGGAGGTGGGAAATCGAGGGCCCAGTCCCCCTGCTCCAGTGATTTGGTATTGATCCAGCATACGACAGCTGAAACCGAGGGCTCCTCCATCAGACTATCCCTTAGCCCAGTGGTTAGGAAACCTGTCCTGGGAGGTGGGAGACCCTTGTGCAAATCCTTTCTCCCCCGCAAGCAAACGGAGGAATTGAACCTGGTGCTTAAGTCTGGGGTTTAGCTGCCTGTGATTTTCTTGGGGTACCCAGGACTATGAGTCACCCTCTAGCCAGAGGGAGCCTTGCTGCTGTGGCTGGGGTCAGCTCCCTAACCCCCCAGCTCGTCAGCCACTCAAGCACTCTCCTAGGGTTAGGCCGGCCCTGTCTGCCTCCCTGGTGCACCCCAGTCCCCTTGAAACAATCCCCTGTGATATCCAGCCCCTGATGCTGCTACTCCCAGAAAGCCCAGAGCCTCTGACCGCAAAGGAGTAACATATCCCACTTTAGCAGTTTCACCTTAAATCATTGCTCCTGTGAACCACACAGCACCTGTAGTGAAACAAGAGAAGGTTTATTTTAGAGAGGATACAGAGTCCACAAGAAACAAGCAGTTGAAACCAGTGGTTACAATACAAAACAAAATCATGAAATGCAGACTAGGGCCACACTTATCAATAGTTCCCTTTCCTAGCTGGCAAAATAACCACCCCCGCACCCTGCAAGTTCAGTCTGTTGCAGAATTCGCTAGTGTCGCAGGAACCAGGCTCCAAACGTTCATAAAACACCCCCATTGAGCAAGATGTTTCCTCAGTGAATGGATTCAGGGGGCCTCTCCCCTTCAGTGTTACACTGAAAACGTCTTTTGTTTCTATTCCCAGGCAGGATGATCCCTAGTCTGTTGCAAGATTCCCTTTTTTTACTGCCAACTGGTTTCGCTGGTCTGTAGTTGTCTCAGAGCTGGGAAGGGGGACGTGGGGTAAACCCTCTGCAGCATCGGAGCCAGGAAGGGGGACGCGGGGTAAACGCTCTGCGGCATCGGAGCCAGGAAGGGGGGGTGCGGGGTGAATGCTCTGCGGCGTCGGAGCCGGGATTGGGGACGCGTGATAAAGGCTCTGCGACGTCGGGGCCGGGAAGGGGGGCGCGGGATGAACGCTCTGTGACGTCGGGGCCGGGAAGGGGGGCACGGAGTGAATGTTTTGCGGTGTCGGAGCCGGGAAGAGGGTTGCGGGGTGAACGCTCTGCGACGTCGGGGCCGGAAAGGGGGATGCGGGGTGAACGCTCTGCAGCGTCAGAGCTGGGAGCAGAGCACTGGGGAACAGACTCTGCCGGCGTGTAGAGCTCTGGATATGTTTGCTTGGAACTAACCCCAATAAACATCACGTTGCCAGCTCTTCTGCTTTCTGGTCTTCTGCTTCCTGTCTGCCTGATAAGAACCCGGGGAGAGGGTGAAGGGAAAGCCCTCCAACAGCCTCTTCCTCTCCCTGTGCTTCAGTTGCTGAATCTGTAAAATGGGAATAAGGACACTGAGCTCCTTTGCACAGCACCTGGAGATCTTCTGATGGAAAACACTGTATAGGAACCAGGTGTTATTACTCTAGGAGACTGGAGCCTAGTCAGATGCTGACTTAACAGAGCTCTCTCCCAGAATGGGGTCAAGTACCAGAGGGGGAGCCATGTTAGTCTGGATCTGTAAAAGCAGCAAAGAGTCCTGTGGCACCTTATAGACTAACAGACGTATTGTAGCATGAGCTTTCGTGGGTGAATACCCACTTCGTCAGACGCATGGCTTACTCTCCCAGAATGGAACGCACTGTCTGATATTGGGCTAATTACAGGGTGTTCATTTTTCGGATGGGTTGGATAACTATCAGCTTGTACTTGTGAGGAATGGGATACGTGGGTGTCCTTTTCTCCCCCTTCCCACACCCATTAGAATGAAGGGTTCATGGTAGGACAGTGAATACATTCCCCCCAGTTTTCCAATTTCCTCTCTTCTCTCTCATTAAACCTTCACAAGTAGGTCCCATTGTCTCTGTCTCATCTAGGATTGCTCTGTGCTCTGTTGGAGTCTTTTGTTCTGTCCTGCTTCCAGGTGAAATAGTCCTGGAGGGATGTTTTTCCCCAGGAATTACTCTGCCCACTTCCAACCAAAAGCAAAATAAGAACACCCTTAGCTACACACAGTTCTGATTCCGAAGAATTGCCTTTGGCTCCAGAAGGATGAATACCAGACAGAAGGAGGAACCTGCAGTGCAGACCAGTAAAAACTATGAGCCACTTGGCCAATGTAAATCAAACCTAGATTTGTGTGCCAGACTCTAACCATCTTCCATTTGCAAAATGTTTGGGGTAGAATTGTACCTTTTAGTGGAGTAAATATACACCAACGGGGCTGGCCTGAGAGGCTGTGTTAATGCCCAGTAATTTGATGGCATCAAATGCACATGGAGTGTGGGATTCTATACATTAAAATAAGCATCAACCAGACCTAATTTCTCTCTGTTCTGTCCCTAACAATTGTTGCTGAAGAAGAAGGTAGAGGTCACAGCTTTGCCTTCCAAGTTCCACCTCCACACAGAAAGCTGCTTCGCACCCTCACTCTGACCTCCCTTTGCAATAACTGAAGGCCTCTGTCACTGCAGCACGAGGGACGGCCCTGTCCCATGGAGCACACAGGAGCATTAGCCACAGCACCTGTCCAGTCACAGTGCTAGGAACTGAACCCACAGCTCCTGGGACCTAGGGCTGAACCCAAAGACAGCCTTCCTGCTGCTCTGTGCAACATCTCTACAGGGGCCAGAGCATCCATGCCTCCACAGTCATCCCAGGAAACCTGCCTTGCATGCTGCAGGGCCCTTCTCTCCATCTAGCCAGCAGGGGCGCAATTTCCGGTTTTGGTAGGTGAGGGCAACTTGAATTGTGATTCCAGGGGCTACTTAGGCACTCTAATTCCTATATAAAAGAAAGGAAATGAAATAAATATTAGACCCACTCAGCTCTAATACTAACGTGTTATGACATCTTGTGGCAAGTCACTTAAGGGAGACAGGTTAGGGTTAAAATTTTAATGTTTGTTCTTACTTTGTTACTAACTTTGTGGAGCAAGCGACCCAGTCAGGACTCCTGGGCTCTATCTCAGCTCTGGGAGGGGAGTGGGTCTAGTAGGTTACAAGTGGGGGCGTCTACATCTGGGTTCTGTATAAGAACGGCCAGACTGGGTCAGACCAAGGGTCCATCTAGCCCAGTGTCCTGTCCTCCGACAGTGGCCAGTGCCAGGTGCCTCAGAGGGAATGAACAGAACAGGGAATCATCAAGTGATCCATCTCCTGTCGCCCACTCCCAGCTTCTGGCAAACAGAGGCTAGGGCCATGAAGAACATGGGGTGGCATCCTTCCCACTCTGGCTAATAACCATTGATGGACCTGTCCTCCAGGAACTTATCTAGTTCCTTTTTGAACCTTGTTATATTTTTGGCCTTCACAACATCCTCTGGTAAGGAATTCCACAGGTTGACTATGAAGCAATACTTTGTTTTAAATCTGCTGCCTTTTAATTTCATTGGGTGGCCCCTAGTTCCTATGTTATCTGAAGAAATAAATAACATTTCCTTATTCAATGTTCATGATTTTCAACCCCCCTAGTTGTCCCTTTTCCAAGCTGAAAAGTCCCAGTCTTTTTAATCTCTCCTCATGGGGAAGGTGTTCCATACCCCTAATCATTTCTGTTGCCCTTTCCAAATCTAATATGTCTTTTTTGAGCTGGCGTGACCAAATGCACACAGTATTCAAGATGTGGGCAGACCATGGAGATTGAGGCAATATGATATTTTCTGTCTTATTATCTATCCCTTTCTTAATAATTCCCAATATCTTGTTAGCTTTTTTGACTGCTGCTGCACATTGAGTGGATGTTTTGAGAGAACTATCCACAATGACTCCACGATCTCTTTCTTGAGTGGTAACAGCTAATTTAGACCCCATCGTTTTGTATTTAGAGTTGGGATTATGTTTTCCAATGTGCATTACTTTGCATTTGTCAACATTGAATTTCATCTGCCATTGTGTAGCCCAGTCACCCAGTTTTGTGAGATCCCTTTGTAACTCTTTGAAGTCACCTTTGGACTTAACTATCTTGAGTAGTTTTGTATTGCCTGCAAATGTTACCCCCATTTCCAGATCATTTATCCTATCTTATCTTATTGTTATCTTATCTTATATCCTATATATTCCTATATCTTATCTTATATATCCTATATATTCCTATATCTGTTTGTTTCCTATCCTATTCCTACTGTTTGTTTCCTATCTTTTACTTGGAGTAGCCACCTGGAGTAGCCACCATGTTTGTGTTCCGAACACTCTCAGATATGTCAAAGGCGTGTGACTGAGTGTCGAGGCATATGTCGTCCGCATAGACAAACTTGCGAGATCCAGCAATGGTAGGTCATTCGAATATAAGTTGAACAGTGTTGGAGATAAAACTGATCCTTGCGGGAGGCTGATGTTTGTACATTTCAAAAGGAAATGGTGTGACTGGCCATAGCTGAGAGCTCTCTCCTTGCAAGGGATTACTATGCAACTGATCGTATTTTTATTTTCTCCTGATTTGACCATTGCAGTGTATTGTTTATCTGAAGCTCACAAAGAGATTTGACCCAGTCAAGAAAAAAATGAATGGAACACATCATATCCACCGAGAGGCGATGGATGCACCTTCTCCTGGCACAGGAGTGGAAATCAGTGAATCTGTTTCTACCTTCAGGTGAAAGAAAGGCAGTGCTTACTGTGATGAAGTGGGGGATTTTCTTGTGTTTTCTTTGGTTTTCCAATGGTTTGCATGCAGAGGGAGTGTCCCTGGGTGTGACTGGTTTAATGATGTCAGGAGAGAGGGAGTTTGTTACCTCTCAAGGGAGGAAGATTCCAAGACATGGCTGAACTTAAGAATGCAGTCAGGCAGGAAATGATAGCAGTGCAGATGCAAAAAAAGCATCTTATGACTCCAGTCTGGGAAAAAGCTGGTTGCACCTCTGAAAATCACAGCCAGGCAATGGAAAATCACTGACAAGGAGGTGAGCAGAGAAGAGCCTCTGGAAGCCAAATGAAGCACATTTTGACTGATGGCTCTGCATAGCTAGAAAAACAAATAAAAATTCTCTGAAACATTGATGTTTGCAGGTGATCATCACTGAAGATGTGAGGAGACCAAGTGGCCACCCTTGCCAGGAGGAAATGAGTGAAAGCGACTGTCCTGGGGAAGAGCTAAGAAATGCCCAGGCTCAGAGCACCCACGTGGACATTAATGGACCTTATTAACTTGCAGGTAGAAGAACTGCTGCTGCTTCACTGGCTCAAGGGAAGAATGTGAGAAGCAGGTGCAGACTTTGCTAATGCAATGTGCCTGGCCACCTGCTGAATCCAAAATGGGGACAAAAGAGCATTCTGTAGCTATAGTCCTGGTAATGGAGAGCAGCCCCCTGAGACAGTGCAACCAGTTGCACTTTCCAGCTGTAAACATCCCTGCAGATCATGGGCCAAGGAGGTGAGTTTCAAGTTTCTCTTCTTACCAAATGAATCTTGTGCCAAAGCAGCAGTTGCAAACCCAGTCAGGAATAAATACCAAGTATTGATCATTCCAGCAGCAGATCGTACCTCTCCTGATAGGAGAGCAGAGGCTGTGGTGCTCTAGAAGGAGTTAATGAAGCTGATCTGTCCATTTCTGTACCAGTCAAGTGGAAACGAATGGATCCTCTCCTACCTTCCAATGGGAGAGGCCAGGGGCAGCTCTAGCGATTTTGCCGCCCCAAGCACGGCAGGCAGGCTGCCTCCGGTGGTTTGCCTGTGGAGGGTCCGAAGCCGCGGGACCAGCGGACCCTCCGCAGGGAAGCCGCTTCGCGGCGCCAGCAGAGCGGCCCCCACAGCTTGCCCCACCCCAAGCACACGCTTGGCCTGCTGGGGCCTGGAGAGAGGTGCATCTGAACACTGAGGATATAAAAAAACTTGAGGAAGCTCCTAGAAGAGCTGTGACGGTTCTTACTGAAAGGAAAAAAGTGAAATTAAGCACTGCTGCCAAGAGGTAAAGAACTCACCTTCTCTTGACTTTCAAGGTTAAGTTCCTGGATCTGATTATTCTTGCATGCCAGGAGAGGAATACTGTACGAGCAACCTGACTGGCCAGGTGAGTGACCCGTTATGAAGTGAAGAAAGTATTTTTCCTTGTAGATAAGGAATAGTTCAGGAACCTATGAAATCTGTTTGGAAGATTGCAGGTGACTGTATCTCTGGTCAACTCCCCGCAGCCTGAGTGAATATTTCTATATTGGTTATTTGCCAAGGGAATAAGGTTGGGGAAAGCACCATAAAAATGTAGGACACCCCAAGATTGATTATAAGTAATGCTGTGTCAAAAACTGATTGTTACAGCTGATGACACATCCCAAGATACATGAAGAGTTGAGGACCATAGCAGACAACAGGGATTCCTCTTTATCAGGAGGTAAGGAATATACAGTACCTGTTTATAGCATCCCAGTGCAAATCAAAGACTTTGTTTTTTCTTTCGGAGCCTATGTTATATGTCAAGAGGGGAATGCTGCCAACTAATTGAGAACAAAGCAATGTATGCAGCCAGGGCTGCTGAGATGTAAGAGAAGCATCCTGTGAGTCTATTCATGGAAAAGGAGAGTAGCCACTTATCCCCAGGAAGTGTTAAACAATGCAGCTGGTTGCATCTCTACAAACACAGCCACACTCAGACCGTTCCCGGCACGGAGGTGAGCATCTAAGGTTCCATTTTGCCACCTAAATTAAACGAAAAATGATCATTTCAGTGAAGAGCCCTCCAGACACCAAACAAATCTGTCAGATATTGATCGTTACAGCACATTGCACTTTTCCAGATGTCAGGAGAGCAGGGGGCTGTGCTTTTCAAGAAGCAGTTATGGACACTGATCATCCCCTTTCGTGAGGTGAGAAATACACATTCTCAGAGAGTTCAAGTGACAATAATGGCTCTGGTCAGTCTTTCAGGTGGAAGAAATGCAGCTGAGCTGATCTTCCCAGACAGGAAGGCTTGAGAGACACAAAGGAGCTGGTTGTGAATAGAGAGAGAGGAACTGGAAGGAGAAGTTAGTGCAGGGGACGAGGAAAGCAGTGTAAGAGGTTGTGTCTGTCCGGACTGATCAGTGGAGCTGGTTGTGACTGTCACAGGTCAGCACTATCTGGTTGTATCTGTGTGTTAATGAAGGGGCTGATTGATACCTGTCTATGGAGGAAGAGCCTGTTGGACCCACCAAGGATAAAGCAGTGCAGCTGGTCAGAGCAGCCAGTAGGGAAACGATGCTGCTGCTGGCAGAACTGGTGAAGAAATAGCATTCACCTTGACAGGGCTGTTGGGGGATTCAAATTCGGATCTGTTCACCTGTTGGGGAAGGAGAGCAGCTGGTTCCGTCTGCCAGGATGGAAGCAAGGAAGTGAGTTGTACCTTCTCAGAGGAAAGCACTGGAGACTGGCAAATAGTGGGACACAGACTGTACCTCAGGGTGTGACTGGGGCAGGTGTGTAACCATAGCGACCAGTGGGTCCTTTCTCACCCTGGTCCTTGTTCACATGCACAGGGCCAAACCGATCGCCATGGTTGGGGTCAGGAAGGAATTTTCCTCCAGGGCAGATTGGCCAGAGACCCTGGAGGCTTTTTGCCTTCCTCTGGGGCATCGAGCAGGGACCAGCCCTTAGGGCCATTTAGAAACAGACAATACAAAATAATAGAAAGTGAAATCTGTCACCTTTCATCATTGCCTCTGTGCTTCTTTAAAAAAAGCTGTTCTCCCCTCCCCCATACACATGACCCTTCCCCATCTCTCTGCACATGGGACCTTCCCTCCATGAGCAGTGTGTCACCCTCCCCCACCCCCTGCAATCATCACAGCTCTTCCCACTTGTCTCCCTTGTTTTCTCTCCCTGTATTTATTCTATTTCCTCTTCCATCCCCCTTTCCTGGGGCTATTTCCATCGGATCTTTTCTTGGTTTTGTATTTTTCTTTTTTCTGCTGTCTTTTCTATCTTTTCTCTCCATTTACTTCCCGCAATGGGGTGGACTAGGCCCAGAGGCCCCCTGCTGGAGGCCTTAGGGTCCTGCCACATCCATCCCAGGAAAGGAGCAGTGGAGCTAAGTCTTCCAAGCAGCCTAGAGAGACTGAACAGGACACGACCAATCAGGGAAAGGCTGCAGAAAGCAGCCAATCAGGGCTCAGGAGGGCCATATAAAAGGAGTTTCAGCTGCAGTGTCAGTCTGTTCCTGGCTGAAGCTAGAGGAGTGTAGAGGGGCTCTTGGCTGGCCAAAGGGAATGGCTGTGCCATGGGCAACTCAGTGCTGGTGGTCACTGAGGAAGAGCTCCTGGCTAGCTACTGGGTCTGAATGTAGAAGAGCCCTGAGGTAAGGGTGAAGTACTGGTGAAGGCTGGGGCTGGGGCTGTGGGGAAGTGGCCCAGAGAAGTATCTGTGGTGTGTGGCTGCTGTTCTTAGGATCCCTGGGGTGGGACCTGGAATAGTGGGTGGGCCTGGGTCCCCTCCCCTCCCATAGGCCACTGGGGAACTGGGATCACAGTTGAACTGTGATTGACCCCCCCCAGGGGGAACAGAATGGCTAAGAGGCCCAGCTGGGGCCAGAAGAGACCCAGTGGGTGAAAATGATTCCCTCCAGGGAGGGGGCACTTCCTGAGGTTGTGGCCTGATGCTATTTGAAACCTGCAGACACACTTGACCAGGGGGTGCTCATGAGAGGTGGGTGCCTCCCTGTTATACTTTCCCTTCCCTCTTTCCCTTGCTGGTCTCTGGTTGTCTCCCCTTCTGGCCCAAAGCTTCCCAATCTCCTGCCCTGCTCCCTGGCTGTTTCTAATCAGCTCCAGGTGGTAACAAAGAAGGAAAATGAGATTCAGATACTGTAGGAAGGAGTCTT